>NW_025244347.1:0-2783 GCF_018294505.1 Triticum aestivum
TCACACAACCTCCTGTTGTTCTATGTTGACACGAGAAAAAAAATTGAAAGCAATAAGAGGCAATGGATATTGTTTCGTTCCCAAAGGTGGGACGTTCCCTACCGAAAACCATCATGCTTGTTGTGAGAAGCTCCGGTTTGTGAGAAGCATATACCCAAACCTGCCCCAAATGGGACAAAATTTGTACCACGACATGTTGATGTGCTCCATGATAGCATGCCAAGTTTCATGAATTTCAAACGAGTTTTGGATTTACTACAATCTAAAAACCAGGCAACTCAATGTTTTGCCGGCAATCAAGGGTGCCCCTTGTTTGAATTTTCATTCCCATTTCTTGCATGGGACCTAACCATGCACCCAAGGACACAGATTTGATTTTTCAACCAATTTATATGCACTGGAGCATGTGCATGTAGTTCAAATTTGAATTATGCACGAAAAATGCATTGAAAACTCAGTTAATGCATAAAAATGTCCAAACGAACCCCGAAAAATCACAAAAATTCACACAACACTCCTGTTGTTCTACGTTGACACGAGAAAAAAATTTGAAAGCAATAAGAGGCAATGGATATCGTTTCGTCCTCAAAGGTGGGACGTTCCCCAATGAAAACCATCATGGTTGTTGTGAGAAGCTCCAGTTTGTGAGAAGCATATACCAAAACCTGCCCCAAATGGGACAAAATTTGTACCACGGCATGTTGATACCGCTCCATGATAGCATGCCAAATTTCATGAATTTCAGACGAGTTTTGGATTTACTAGAATTTAAAAACTAGGCATCTCAATGTTTTGCCGGCAATCAACGGTGCCCCGGTGTTTGAAATTCATTCCCATTTCTTGCATGGGACCTAAGCATGCACCCAAGGACACAGATTTGATTTTTCAACCAATTTATATGCACTGGAGCATGTGCATGTCCTTCAAATTTGAATTATGCACAAAAAATGCATTGAAAACTCAGTTAATGCATAAAAATGTCCGAACGAACCTCGAAAAATCAAAAAAATTCACACAACACTCCTGTTGTTCTACGTTGAGACGAGAAAAAAATTTGAAAGCAATAAGAGGCAATGGATATCGTTTCGTCCCCAAAGGTGGGACGTTCCCCAACGAAAACCATCATGGTTGTTGTGAGAAGCTCCAGTTTGTGAGAAGCATATACCCAAACCTGCCCCAAATGGGACAAAATTTGTACCACGGCATGTTGATACCGCTCCATGATAGCATGCCAAGTTTCATGAATTTCAGACGAGTTTTGGATTTACTAGAATTTAAAAACCAGGCATCTCAATGTTTTGCCGGCAATCAACGGTGCCCCGGTGTTTGAAATTCATTCCCATTTCTTGCATGGGACCTAAGCATGCACCCAAGGACACAGATTTGATTTTTCAACCAATTTATATGCACTGGAGCATGTGCATGTAGTTCAAATGTGAAGTATGCACAAAAAATGCATTGAAAACTCAGTTAATGCATAAAAATGTCCAAACAAACCCCGAAAAATCACAAAAAAATCACACAACCTCCTGTTGTTCTATGTTGACACGAGAAAAAAAATTGAAAGCAATAAGAGGCAATGGATATTGTTTCGTTCCCAAAGGTGGGACGTTCCCTACCGAAAACCATCATGCTTGTTGTGAGAAGCTCCGGTTTGTGAGAAGCATATACCCAAACCTGCCCCAAATGGGACAAAATTTGTACCACGACATGTTGATGTGCTCCATGATAGCATGCCAAGTTTCATGAATTTCAAACGAGTTTTGGATTTACTACAATCTAAAAACCAGGCAACTCAATGTTTTGCCGGCAATCAAGGGTGCCCCTTGTTTGAATTTTCATTCCCATTTCTTGCATGGGACCTAACCATGCACCCAAGGACACAGATTTGATTTTTCAACCAATTTATATGCACTGGAGCATGTGCATGTAGTTCAAATTTGAATTATGCACGAAAAATGCATTGAAAACTCAGTTAATGCATAAAAATGTCCAAACGAACCCCGAAAAATCACAAAAATTCACACAACACTCCTGTTGTTCTACGTTGACACGAGAAAAAAATTTGAAAGCAATAAGAGGCAATGGATATCGTTTCGTCCTCAAAGGTGGGACGTTCCCCAATGAAAACCATCATGGTTGTTGTGAGAAGCTCCAGTTTGTGAGAAGCATATACCAAAACCTGCCCCAAATGGGACAAAATTTGTACCACGGCATGTTGATACCGCTCCATGATAGCATGCCAAATTTCATGAATTTCAGACGAGTTTTGGATTTACTAGAATTTAAAAACTAGGCATCTCAATGTTTTGCCGGCAATCAACGGTGCCCCGGTGTTTGAAATTCATTCCCATTTCTTGCATGGGACCTAAGCATGCACCCAAGGACACAGATTTGATTTTTCAACCAATTTATATGCACTGGAGCATGTGCATGTCCTTCAAATTTGAATTATGCACAAAAAATGCATTGAAAACTCAGTTAATGCATAAAAATGTCCGAACGAACCTCGAAAAATCAAAAAAATTCACACAACACTCCTGTTGTTCTACGTTGAGACGAGAAAAAAATTTGAAAGCAATAAGAGGCAATGGATATCGTTTCGTCCCCAAAGGTGGGACGTTCCCCAACGAAAACCATCATGGTTGTTGTGAGAAGCTCCAGTTTGTGAGAAGCATATACCCAAACCTGCCCCAAATGGGACAAAATTTGTACCACGGCATGTTGATACCGCTCCATGATAGCATGCCAAGTTTCATGAATTTCAGACGAGTTTTGGATTT
>NW_025244348.1:0-2783 GCF_018294505.1 Triticum aestivum
GCGAGGGGAAGCAGCTGGCTGGCACGGGCCAGCACAGTGCTGGGCCGGCTGGGCTGGGCAGGTAGGTCCAGGTAAGTCTACTCCTTTTATTTATTTTTCTGTTTTCTGTTTTTATTTAATATATCTGCAACTTTGTTGAATTAAATAAAATACCTAGGCAACTTCAAAAATCACCAAACTATTCCTGGCCCATAGTTGGATTATTTCCAACATGAAACATTTTAGTTTGGAGATATTTGAGCATTTAAATATTTTATATTATTTTAAATGCCCAAATTCAAATATTTATGATTTAATTCAAAAACCCTAGGATGGCCTAAGAAAATGTGCACCACTTTTGGCAGAGGTTCTGAACCAAGACAAAAATGATGGGCATTTTAGAAGGGCATTTCAGGTTCATTGAAAATTATTTTAGTAAACCCTAGTTGGTTTCAGAGGGAACTGGGGGTTCTGTCATCCCCATTTCAAGTTTCTGATGAATGAGTAAACATGATGCAACACTCTAATGCATGACTAGCTAGGGTGTGACATCCAGATTCACTTTGATTCCTCCAACAATGAGGCAGAATATGAGGCCCTCCTATATGGGTTGCGCATGGCCATTTCACTCGGCGTCCGCCGCCTAATGGTCTATGGCGACTCGGATTTAGTGGTCAATCAGGTGATGAAAGAGTGGGACGTGAGAAGCCCAGCCATGACTGGATACTGCAGTGCAGTGAGGAAGCTGGAGAAGAAGTTCGAGGGGTTGGAGCTCCATCATATACCCCGACTGAAAAATCAAGCAGCTGATGATCTAGCAAAGATAGGTTCCAAGAGAGAAGCCATTCCGAGTGGTGTGTTCTTGGAGCATATACACACTCCGTCAGTCAAAGAGGATCCTTTCACCGAAGAAACTCCGCAGCCCAAGAGCGCCACAGATCCGACTAAAGTTGAAGTCCCAGCGGTGGTCGACTTGATCATGGAGGTTTTGGTGGTCATTCCCGACTGGACGATTCCGTATGTCGCATATATCTTGAGGAAAGAGCTTCCGGAGGATGAAGAAGAGGCTCGACAGATCGTCCGTCGATCTAAGGCCTTTACCGTAATCAAAGGACAATTATACAGAGAAAGCGCGACTGGAGTCGGTCAGAAGTGCATAACACCAGAAGAAGGTCGGCTCATCCTCAATGATATTCACTCGGGAACCTGTGGTCATCATGCGTCCTCTCGGACCATCGTGGCCAAAGCATACCGAGCCGGATTTTACTGGCCCAAGGCGAATGAGATGGCAAAAGAGATAGTAGATAAGTGCGAGGGATGTCAGTTCTACTCGAATATGTCGCATAAGCCTGCGTCAGCTTTGAAGACCATCCCACTCGTCTGGCCTTTTGCAGTTTGGGGGCTGGACATGATCGGTCCTTTGAGAACAGGACGAAGTGGCTTCACGCATGTACTGGTGGCAGTCGACAAGTTCACCAAGTGGATCGAGGCTAAACCAATCAAGAGCCTTGACACCGGTACTGCTGTTAGCTTCATCAGGGAACTAATATTCAGATATGGAGTCCCGCACAGCATCATTACGGATAATGGGTCGAACTTTGACTCAGAGGAATTCAGAGCTTTCTGCGACTCCCAGGGCACACGGGTCGACTATGCATCAGTCGCCCATCCGCAGTCGAATGGACAAGCAGAGCGAGCTAATGGACTGATTCTCAAGGGACTGAAGCCTCGACTGATGCGTGATCTCAAACACGCGGCTGGAGCTTGGGTCGACGAACTTCCATCTGTACTCTGGGGACTGCGGACCACGCCTAATCGGTCGACCGGAAGAACTCCATTCTTCTTGGTCTATGGAGCTGAAGCAGTCTTGCCGAGTGATCTTCTCCACAATGCTCCTCGAGTTGAAATCTACAACGAAGCAGAAGCTGAACAAGCTTGGCAGGATGCAGTCGACCTTTTAGAGGAAGAAAGGGAGATGGCTCTGATCCGATCGACCATCTACCAACAAGTTCTGCGCCGTTTCCACGCCCGAAATGTGAGAGGTCGAGCCTTCCAGGAAGGGGATTTGGTTCTCCGAGTGGATCAGCACAAACCACACAAGCTTGCTCCTTCTTGGGAAGGCCCCTTCATCGTCACCAAGGTTCTCCACAACGGGGCGTACCGTCTTTACAACGTCGAGCATAATATCGACGAGCCCCGAGCTTGGAACGCGGAGCTACTCCGCCCATTTTACACTTAAGTTTTATCACTCGGATGAGTTGCAATAAAGTACTTTTGTAGTTCATGGACCTCAAAATAATAGTGTCATAGTTCCTCCACAATATCTGTCACTTTTTATTTTTATTTTCCAATAAAATTCCCCTTAGTGGGTGACTTAGTTGCGAATCCGTTTCGCCTAAGTTTGTAAAAATCCTACCGAGTGGTGAGCCAGACTCCCACTCAGAGGCTTAGCTGCGAATCCGTTTCGCCTAAGTTATCAAAATCCTGCCGAGTGAAGAGCAATCCTCTCACTCGGGGGCTTAGCTGCAGCCATGTGCTCGTCTAAGTTATCAAAATCCTACCGAGTGGTAAGCCAGCCTTCCACTCGGAGGCTTAGCTGCAGCCTTGTGCTCGCCTAAGTTATCAAAATCCTGCCGAGTGAAGAGCAATCCTCTCACTCGGAGGCTTAGCTGCAGCCTCGTGCTCGCCTAAGTTATCAAAATCCTGCCGAGTGAAGAGCAATCCTCTCACTCGGGGGCTTAGCTGCAGCCTCGTGCTCGCCTAAGTTATCAAAATCCTACCGAGTGGTAAGCCAGCCTTCCACT
>NW_025244349.1:0-2783 GCF_018294505.1 Triticum aestivum
AGTTCCCGTTGACACAACACTGTCTCCACCACAGAGCACCCAAACACGAGCAGTTAGTAAGGCAACTACAGTTCCCAAATCACGAGGACCACCACTCCGAACCCGAAGTCAACGCTTAAAGCAGAAGAAGAATTGTTCTCAGGTCAGGTTCCGTAGCTATGGTTCATACTACTTTGCTCTTGCATCACTGTATTTACTGATACCAACTAATTTCAATTTTAAAGGATGCAATTGAAACTCCAATGGTGCAACAGGTACATTTTAAACCTGTTTCTTCAACGTGTTTGGCTGTTTGCTGTTGTAACTTGCTCTATGTTGATTTCAGTTTCAATTGAATAAACAGTTATGTTCTCATGCCATGCACATTACAAGTGTTGTTATTGCTGTGTAGTTTCCCACACTTATATTCTGTCTATGCTGCTTTGTCTTAAATAGATATGATTCGAACTGTATCTATCTTGATTTGGCAACATAAACTAGAATGATATAGACCATACAGTGACCATAGTACATAGATATATGTTTGTTTCATGTTGTTATCATGTCCACCTTACTACTGAACTGGTTTACCAAAATGAGTTTCATATACTACATTGTAAACCTGAGATGTGTTTGATTGTTTCTCTTTTAGAACACGGATAAAATATTGGAGAAGAGTACCCTGTTATGCAATGGTAAAGGAAGTAATGCAGATAAGGTTCAAGATAGTGAGACATCCCTGTTGGTCTCCAAGAAAGATGATAAAAACTATATTAAAGACACTGAGACAACCCCAAAGTCCTGTCTTGATGTAGTGTTCGAGTTACTGGCTACCACTGCTGGCACCAGCTCTTCGAACTTGTTGCCTGAATCAGTTCGGCTTCTTGAGTCTCAACTTCAAGTTGAAATACATCGATCAGATGTTATGCGACAGGAAGCCGAAGGACTGAGGAAGTCCATGCAGAATTCAGATGCATACTTTCTGGTGCAACAGCAAGCGCTTGAGGACTTAAGCGCCAAACAAGAGAAAGTTAGTAAGCTTGCTAAGCATCTTGCTAGCATTATGGGTACCCAGGATATTGTTTCTTGAGCTGTTCTGAAGTGCTTTCAGTTCTGGACTTGTTTTGCTACATCGTTTATATGCTGCTGTGTTCCCTATATTTGCACTGGTGGCGAACTTTGATGCCCAGTGGATGTAATATGTGTAATAGCCGTGATAGCCTAGTGTAAGTTGCTTGCTTATTTATTTCCTTGTTGTCTTGTTTATTTGTTTGCTTGTAGTCAGTGCAGTTCTTTTTCTGCGGTTAGCTAGTGGCTGCAATAACCTATTTTTTAAAACTAGGCCACAATAACCATGGGCTAATATTTACTGTAGTGACATTGGGCCTCCTACGGGCCATAGAAACAGTAGGCCTTCTACGGGCCGTATAAACAGTGGGCCTTCTACGGGCCGTAGAAACAGTGGACTTCTACGGGCCGTAGAAACGATGGGCCTTCTACGGGTCATAGAAACAATGGGCCTTCTACGGGCCGTATCATCAATGGGCCTTATAGGGGCCGTATGATTGATTGGCCAAACATGGGCCAAACAGCCCGCATTCTGGCCGTAAACGGGCTAGAGTTGGAATCGCCCGTTCATGGGCCGACCATAACGGGCCATCTTTAATAGGCCGTATTTGATGACGCTATGAAAACGGCCCAACGTATTAATGGACCACAAACGGGCCGACTCTAACCACAGGCTGAATTTGGCCCACAAGCAGAAAATGACAGTAACGGGCCGTAAGTAAAAGAATGCTGGAAAATAGCCCAAGAATAAATGGGCTCTGTGAAGGCCGAAAGATAACATGGGCTGGAAATGGCCCAACGGAATAACGGGCCGTTAATGGGTATAAAGTGATACACTGTTCTTTACGGGCCAGTTTCACCACGGGCCGTTAATGGGTGTAAATTGATACACTGTTCATTATGGGCTAGTTTCACCACGGGCCGTTAATAGGCCAAGAGTTACACAGGGCCTCATATGGGCCGAAAGACGTCATGGCCCATACATGGGCCAAAAGTGAAAATGGGCTGGAATCATATTGGATGGCCCAGATAACGCTACTGGGCCTAATTCGTATAGGGCGTAACGGGCCTTGGGTTAGCGGGCTGTAAATGGGCTATATGCGAACAGGCCGTTAACAGGCTTTCCATGGGCCAGCCCGCCACCTTTTGACCAAGTCAAACGGGCCGGCCTTTTCACAAGAATGGGCCTCTGTTGGGCCGTGCCATGTGTCGACGTATCATAGGCGCCTTTTGTGCAATGAGTGGATGACATCTGTCCCAGCGATGAGCCGACACGTGTTTCCTCCAGCCAAT
Source organism: Triticum aestivum (assembly GCF_018294505.1). NCBI lineage: Eukaryota > Viridiplantae > Streptophyta > Magnoliopsida > Poales > Poaceae > Triticum > Triticum aestivum. Next base: position 2,341 of record NW_025244349.1, read on the forward strand.
GATGATTTTACACGTGGAAAATCCCCATTGGTCGGGGCTATTAACGGGTTATCGGATCCAAAACCCGACCCGATAGCTTAACGGCGTTCCGTTACGGTGGATGCCACGTGTCGGTCACCCTTGACGAAAGCACTTCTGTGACGCGCGATTTATCGTCATGGAAGTGGACACTTCCGTGATGATAATTTTGGTAATGTCATGGAACACTTCTACGACAACACAGGTATGACTATCTTGATTCTGTCATAAATTTGTCATGGATGTACATGCATGACAGAAAACATGACCTACTGTGACAAACACGTATCATCACGGAAGTGTATTTTTTTGTAGTGAGTGCTCCTCTGAGTGTTGGACCGAAACGGGCAGCCTGCGGGGCCACCTCGGGGCAACTCGAGGGTTGGTTTTACTCGTAGCTTGACCTATCGGTGTGCCTTGAGAAT
>NW_025244350.1:0-2782 GCF_018294505.1 Triticum aestivum
TAAGCGGCGGTGGACGCCGGTAGCGAGATCTGGCTGCTGGCGTGGTCATCAAGTGGAATTTCGTGGCGTCGTGGTGCTTGCGGAGGAGGTGGGGTGTCTCCGCCGGGAAAACGTGTGCGGTTGGATGGAGACCCTGGCCCGTGCGTCCGCTTCTACATCGGCATGACCATGCCTGGAGTCACCGTGTCCCCGCCAGCTTCTCTCTCCATGACGGGCTTCTCTACGTCCACTGCAGCGGGCATCAGCGAGTCCGCCACCAGCAGCTGGAGCAACGCATCCGGGTACGGCTTCTTGGCGGCCGCGTATGGCTGACGACGGTGACGCTGGCTGAAGGATGGGGGGCGGGGGAGGAGCAAGAAAACAGAGGAGCCGCCTGACGAACGTCGGCGCCGGAGGAGGAGCCGCCTGACGACGGCGGCACCGCGGACTAGCGTCGGCAACGCATGGCTGGAGTACTAATTAGTAGTAGTACTAGTAGTACTTGGACCGGACCTGAGAGAGATGGAGTGAGGGCTTTCTTGTCCAAAATTTAATGCCAGCACACTCCTTGGAATGGAGGGAGTATCAAGGAGGTAACATTGCTAATCAGAATTTTATTGATTCCTTTTGGCTTTGGGGTTCTGTTGGCCCGGATTATGTTCGGAATTCGAGCTATATTGCTGCGAAGAAGATGCTGAATGGACCAGGGTTTTTCGGAAAGGAAAATCTAAATCATATGCTCAAGTTGTTCAATCTCCAAGATTCTTTGATCCGCCTGCACGGACAGTCCGTAATTTAGTCTTTGAGCGACTTGAATATCCAGTTAATCAGCAGGGAGTAGTTTCCAATCATAAAGTTTTTTGTTAGCAGAGATCATAGAGTAATTGATCAGTCAAAGACGGGATTCAAATAGTCTGATAAAGGCATTCTTGGGCCACGACCTTCTTCTCCCCGGGCCCATTCGAATGTGTAGTGTGGCCTCGTTCTTTTCTTGGGTCACTCTAGGGCCCAATGCAAGAACCGCATTCGTTGTTGAGCAGCTGAGTCTGCAAAGGCTGGGGACTCATTGGAGCTAATTTTTCCGGCTAATGTTGTTGCGGGAGCCTAGCAAGGATCGCTTTGATTGGGTGAGAGCATGCCAAATGGTGCGTTCAGCCGTCGCCATGTGCCGCATGTTGGGCGCACTCTTAGAATTTTGTTTTCTTTCATGTACGCATTTTCGGATTTTAGATGTTTTTGTTTTGGCTTTGGCTTTTCGGTTTTCGCCCAGTTTCCCTAGGTTTTAAAGAAAATTTGAAAAAAAATACATGGTTTTTTTTTATGCTTTCAAGAGAAGCATATATTTTTTTCCATGAGAGAGAAAAGTGCAAATTTCAACCTTCAACTAACCACTCGCTTTGATTTACAACCTTGAACTCCGAAACCATCTAAATGACACCCTAAACTTACCAAAAGTTTCAAAACACAACCCTTGTATTGGTTTTGAGCTGGCCAACTGGTTTTGACCGGAGTCAAGGCTGACTGGACATGCCAAGTCAACAGCTCATCTAGCCTAGTCTCTCTCCCTCGATTCATTTTCTAAACTGAGCCCGAGCCCAGTCCCTGTTGTCGCCGCCGCTAGGCAGGCCTCTATGCCGACCCGCTGTCGTCATGCTACCTCCCCGCCGCACCTGACTCGGGCCGCCGTGCCCACCTCACCTGACTCCGGAAGCCACCGGCGACAAGCGACCTGCGCGAACGATGCATGGCAGCGCCGCACCTCTGCAGCGTGGGCCTCGAGCTCGAGTCCTCTGCCTCACTCCTCCTCTCGCAGTTGCAGCCGCGGCTAGCGACCTACATGACCGACGCGTGGTGGTGATGCACCTCCACCGTGCCGCCCTGATCCTGACTCCCTCGCCATCGCTTCGTCTGCTCTTCCCACGCCCGAGCCGGACCTGTCTGTCCACGCGCCGACGCTGCTCCTCGATGACCACCACTCTTCCGGGTGTGATGGTGGTGAGGGGCCGTTCATCAGTCTCTGGCGACGGAAGATGTCGAGGTCGCCGTCGGCAGCAACTCCGGTGCAACGGGAAGTCAGGGAAGGATATAATCACATACGGTGCAGCGGGAGCAGCACCGCCGGCATTGACGTTGTCTCCCATGTCGTCGAGGATGAGGTTGCTGTTGGGGAACGTAGCAGAAATTCAAAATTTTCTACGCATCACCAAGATCAATCTATGGAGTAATCTAGCACCGAGGGGAAGGGGAGTGCATCTACATACCATTGTAGATCGCTAAGCGGAAGCGTTGCAAGAACGCGGATGAAGGAGTCGTACTCGTAACAATTCAGATCGCGGTTGATTCCGATCTAAGCACCGAACCACGGCGCCTCCGCGTTCAACACACGTGCAGCCCGGTGACGTCTCCCACGCCTTGATCCAGCAAGGAGAGAGGGAGAGGTTGGGGAAGACTCCGTCCAGCAGCAACACAATGGCATGGTGGTGATGGAGGAGCGTGGCACTCCTGCAGGGCTTCGCCAAGCACTGCGAGAGACGAGGAGGGAGAGGTGTAGGGCTGCGCCAAGAGAGAGAGATGTTCTCGTGTCTATGGCAGCCCCAAACCCCCACTATATATAGGGAAAGGGAGGGGGTGCGCCCCCACCTAGGTTTACACCTCTAGGGGTGGCGGCCAGCCCTAGATGGGACTTGGAGGGGCGGCCAAGAGGGGAGAGAGGGGGGCGCACCACTAGGTGGGCCTTAGGCCCATCTGAGCCTAGGGTTTCCCCTTTTCCCTTCTCTCTTCGCCTTGGGCCTTGGTGGGGGGG
>NW_025244351.1:0-2782 GCF_018294505.1 Triticum aestivum
TGTAAAGACGGTACGCCCCGTTGTGGAGAACCTTGGTGACGATGAAGGGGCCTTCCCAAGAAGGAGCAAGCTTGTGTGGTTTGTGCTGATCCACTCGGAGAACCAAATCCCCTTCCTGGAAGGCTCGACCTCTCACATTTCGGGCGTGGAAACGGCGCAGATCTTGTTGGTAGATGGTCGACCGGATCAGAGCCATCTCCCTTTCTTCCTCTAAAAGGTCGACTGCGTCCTGCCGCGCTTGTTCAGCTTCTGCTTCGTTGTAGATTTCAACTCGAGGAGCATTGTGGAGAAGATCACTCGGCAAGACTGCTTCAGCTCCATAGACCAAGAAGAATGGAGTTCTTCCGGTCGACCGATTAGGCGTGGTCCGCAGTCCCCAGAGTACAGATGGAAGTTCGTCGACCCAAGCTCCAGCCGCGTGTTTGAGATCATGCATCAGTCGAGGCTTCAGTCCCTTGAGAATCAGTCCATTAGCTCGCTCTGCTTGTCCATTCGACTGCGGATGGGCGACTGATGCATAGTCGACCCGTGTGCCCTGGGAGTCGCAGAAAGCTCTGAATTCCTCTGAGTCAAAGTTCGACCCATTATCCGTAATGATGCTGTGCGGGACTCCATATCTGAATATTAGTTCCCTGATGAAGCTAACAGCAGTACCGGTGTCAAGGCTCTTGATTGGTTTAGCCTCGATCCACTTGGTGAACTTGTCGACTGCCACCAGCACATGCGTGAAGCCACTTCGTCCTGTTCTCAAAGGACCGATCATGTCCAGCCCCCAAACTGCAAAAGGCCAGACGAGTGGGATGGTCTTCAAAGCTGACGCAGGCTTGTGCGACATATTCGAGTAGAACTGACATCCCTCGCACTTATCTACTATCTCTTTTGCCATCTCATTCGCCTTGGGCCAGTAAAATCCGGCTCGGTATGCTTTGGCCACGATGGTCCGAGAGGACACATGATGACCACAGGTCCCTGAGTGAATATCATTGAGGATGAGTCGACCTTCTTCTGGCGTTATGCACTTCTGACCGACTCCAGTCGCGCTTTCTCTGTATAATTGTCCTTTGATTACGGTAAAGGCCTTAGATCGACGGACGATCTGTCGAGCCTCTTCCTCATCCTCCGGAAGCTCTTTCCTCAAGATATATGCGACATACGGAATCGTCCAGTCGGGAATGACCACCAAAACCTCCATGATCAAGTCGACCACCGCTAGGACTTCAACTTCAGTCGGATCTGTGGCGCTCTTGGGCTGCGGAGTTTCTTCGGTGAAAGGATCTTCTTTGACTAACGGAGTGTGTATATGCTCCAAGAACACACCACTCGGAATGGCTTCTCTCTTGGAACCTATCTTTGCTAGATCATCAGCTGCTTGATTTTTCAGTCGGGGTATATGATGGAGCTCCAACCCCTCGAACTTCTTCTCCAGCTTCCTCACTGCACTGCAGTATCCAGTCATGGCCGGGCTTCTCACGTCCCACTCTTTCATCACCTGATTGACCACTAAATCCGAGTCGCCATAGACCATTAGGCGACGGACGCCGAGTGAAATGGCCATGCGCAACCCATATAGGAGGGCCTCATATTCTGCCTCATTGTTGGAGGAATCAAAGTGAATCTGGAGCACATATCTGAGCTTATCTCCTCTGGGGGAAACCAGGACAACCCCAGCACCGGAACCATTCAACATCTTAGAGCCATCGAAAAACATGGTCCAATGCTCCGAGTGAACTTAAGTCGGCTGCTGTTGTTCAATCCACTCGGCGAGGAAATCTGCTATCGCCTGGGACTTAATGGCTTTCTTTGCCTCAAACTTGATATCAAGGGGAAGAAGTTCAATCGCCCATTTGGCCACTCGACCAGTTGCATCTCTATTGTGCAAAATCTCTGATAGTGGAGCGTCGCTGACGACTGTGATGGAATGGTCAGAGAAATAATGAGCAACCTTCTTTGTGGTCATGTATATTCCATACACAAGCTTCTGATAATGAGGATATCTCTGCTTGGACGGAGTCAAGACTTCAGACAAATAATACACTGGGCGCTGAACTTTGAGAGCTTTTCCTTCTTCTTCCCGCTCGACCGTTAGCACAGTACTGACGACTTGTCCTGTGGCTGCGATGTAGAGCAACAGAGGCTCTTTGCTGATTGGAGCAGCAAGCACCGGCTGGGTGGAGAGCAGAGCTTTTAGCTCGGCAAACGCTGCATCAGCTTCTGGAGTCCACTCGAACTTGTCAGCCTTCTTCATCAGTCGGTAAAGAGGCAGTGCCTTTTGACCGAGTCGTGAGATGAATTGACTTAATGCGGCCAAGCATCCAGTAAGCTTCTGGACATCGTGCACTCGCACAGGGCGTTTCATTCGGAGAATAGTGCCAATCTTCTCTGGGTTAGCGTCGATTCCCCGTTCGGAAACGAGAAAACCGAGTAACTTGCCACCAGGAACTCCAAATGTGCACTTTGATGGATTGAGCTTGATATCATACCTTCTGAGGTTGGCAAATGTTTCAGCGAGGTCAGCGAGCAGGTCGGAACCTTTTCGTGACTTGACAACAATATCATCCATATAAGCTTCCACATTCCGACTGATTTGGGTGAGTAGACACTTCTGAATCATTCGCATAAATGTGGCTCCGGCATTCTTGAGGCCGAATGGCATGGTGATATAGCAGAAGCACCCGAATGGAGTGATGAAAGCTGTTTTTACCTCATCGGGCCCGTACAGACGGATCTGGTGGTACCCGGAGTAAGCATCTAAAAAAGACAACCTCTCGCATCCCGCGGTCGA
>NW_025244352.1:0-2782 GCF_018294505.1 Triticum aestivum
GTGCTTACAACAATAAGACATCAACAAATATATGAAAAGCACTGGCACATCAATATAAAATTGTGCAATATAACAGACAGCTGTAGGCATCCAATTAATGAACTACAGCCACCATATACAATAAACAACAAGTGGTAGGAGTTTTCCAGTTTTGAGGTTGCATTCATGATAAAATCCACCATAAACCATAGTTTTATAGCAGCAGTTTTGTACTTTGGTTTTAACATGAGTACGTCATGCAAAAACCACAACCTGGGTTTGCACAGAATCACCTCTAAAACCAAATGACCACAAGTAACACCTTCGGCTGGATCGACAGCATGATAGAGAGGGGACAGAGGACTTACCCATCAGAATAGTAGCCAGTGCCAAAATCACACGCCTTTTTGAGGATATACCAGTTTTCAAAAGGTGAACTCCAAGTAAGTTCAAGTGGTGAACTCAACCGTTTGGAGACACCGCGGTCCACCTGCCATGCAGTTAGTGAATATTTGGTGAACAATATTATCTAAGAAAGGGAACTTTTTCATAATGACAGTTTAAACTTAGTAAATACAAAATGATTTCTTACACTGATAATAAGACAGACATGTGCTGGGCAATGGTTGGGAAATTGAAATAATTCTACTACATCGAGTTAGGCCGCTAAAATCTCAGGATCCCATCATGAATAACATAGTACATTATTGTTTTATTAATCCTAGGCGAATGCGAACACAGGACAAGTGCTCTCTTACAACAAAAAAATGGCAGAGGGGCAAATACATGGCAAAGAACTGAGTAACAAACGGTCATGAAGCCATCACCGCATTACATATGTCTTATTAGATTCTGGTGCTTACAACAATAAGCCATCAAAAAAAATATGAAAATCACTGGCACAAACATATAAAATTGTATGATTTAACTGACTAGCTGCAGGCATCCATTGATGAACTACAGCTGTCATGTACAATAAATAACAAGTGGTAGGGTAGAATATTTCTACCTCAACTAAACATACACTAGACATCCAGCCTTCAGCTAGCACCTAGCAGTAGTGGCAGCGGATGATGGGTTAAAGCTGGACGGGTGGATCTTGGGTTGAAGGTGGCACACGCGACTGACTACGAGCAGGGCTGGTGGAGCTCATTGTGAGCCTAAACAAACCAGACCAAGAGATAACAGACATAATAACTAGCTAGCTTCCAGACTTAGGAACCAACATAAGCGATGTACTAACTGCAATGACACTCCCCCCTAATAATAAACACCATATACTTTCAACTCTGTTTTTGGTAAATTTTAGCTCTGGTTGTCCGGGAAACAAATAATCTGCTACCAACGACAGTGTTACAAACGCTCAAGAGTCAAGACATATGAATAAAATCACAACGTCAAGCAAAAAGAATTATGCCTCAATAACCTGCTATCAATGACAGTAGCATGATTTAACTCCAAAACTAAGAAAACCCCTATCAAAATATTAACAGTGAGCAAATCATGCATAACCACTAGACCACGGACATGAACAGCATCACCACTAAATGCAAATCACCAGAAGCAACACCTTCGTCCGATGGCCAGCACGATAGAGAGGGGACAGAGGATTTACTCATCGCAGTTGTAGCCGATGCCGAATATCACATGCCTTCTTGAGGATGCCACTTTGCAAAACGTGAATTCCAAGTACGTTCAACTGGTAAATTCAACCATTTGGAGGCTCGGTCCACCTGCCATGTAGCGAGTCAATATTCGGCGAACAATCTTATAAAAAAAGGGAACTTTTTCATAATTACAGTTTAAGCTCAGTAAATACAAAACGGTTTCTTCTACTGATAATAAAGCAGATATATGGAGTGGCAGTGGGAAATGGTTAGAAAATTCTACTAGAGCGAATTAGACGACTAAAATCTCAGGATTCCATCATGAAAGGCATAGTGCATCATTGTTTTATTAATCCTTGGGGAATGCTAACAGGACAAGAGCTATCTTGCCATAAAAAAATGGCAGAGGGGCAAATACATGGCAAAGAACCAAGTAACAAATCGTCATGCAGCCATCACCGCATTACATGTCTTATTAGATTCTGGTGCTTATACAACAATAAGCCATCAACAAATATATGAAAAGCACTGGCGCGTCAATATAAAATTGTACGATATTTCTACCTCAACTAAACATACACTAGACATCCAGCCTTCAGCTAGCACCTAGCAGTAGTGGCTGCGGAAGATGGGTTAAAGCTGGACAAGTGGTCTTGGGTTTAAGGTGGCACACACGACTGACTATGAGCAGCGATGGTGGAGCTCATTGTGAGCCTAAACAAATTAGACCAGGATATACTAGACATGATAACTATCTAGCTTCCTGACTCAGAAACTAACATCAGCTTTGTACTAAATGCAATGAAATTCCCCCTAAAAATGAACACCATATATTTTCATCTCTGTTTTTGATACGGTTTTCCTCAGGTTGTCTGGGAAACAAATAACCGGCTATCAACGACTGTGTTACCAACGCTCAAGACCATATGAATATAATCACAACATCAAGCAAAAAGAATGATGCCTCAAGTGCCATGGAGTAGACAGTGGCATGATTTAACTCCAAAACAAAGAATACCCCTATCAAAATATTAACAGCGAGCAAATCATGCATAACCACCAGACCGCGGACATGAACTTAAGTTAGACATAACCAGGAACCCTATAACCAAACCTAGGCCATGTAAACTTCATAGCAACCGCAACCAGTTTATTAGTTTATAGTGATAAACTGAAACCATGATTATAGGCAGCGA
>NW_025244353.1:0-2781 GCF_018294505.1 Triticum aestivum
CATGTTGCACTTGCCCACAGCATAGACAAGTGTTGCAGCATGTCTCAAGCAACACTGAAGCGCCATTTGTGATCATTGCACCATCGAAACAACAACTAAACATGAAGGAAGCATTCACCACCAATAAAGTTAAGGCCACACATATATAGATAGCATTCTAGGTTACCACCATATGTAGCAGGCCGTTCACAATAGATCCAGTTCAAACACACAATACATTACATTAATATAGCAAGTTTTCAAGCAGTTCATACCCAGATGCAGCTTTCCAAAAGTAAAACATCATCAAATATACTGATGATGAGTACGGCTTCCAGCTTCCGATGATCAGCATGATGTACGACTAGAGGTCAGGGTTTCTCAGGACCTTCAGGAGGGCAAAATGCTAACCAATGATCTTGTAGTCATGACCGGAGATCGATGTAGCCCGGCAATGCTCCATCAGATGCTCCAATAACCCAGACCTGGGCTTGGGCTTGTTGCAGTAGGGGCACCGGTACTTTTCATTCCTCAAGTTGTAGTACTTAGCAGGTCCTTGGACCCTGATCTTCAACACCTCCTTCTCTTTAAAGGACTCGACGTTCCCCTCGACCACATCATCTCCAGATTCATACTACACACATTAATGACTGACATTAATACATTATGCATTCAAAAACTATAAACACATAATACTAAATCAATGCAGAAATAACATTTCAACTAGGCCTTACCTCGTACGGCTCATCTTCATCAGACTCATATGGGTAGAACCCAGTCTTGTCCCAATTCCTCTTGTTGCCCAGAAGATCCTCCTCCTGCTGCTATATTGTCAAACATGCACATCAATTACAATGAATTGAATTGCAGTTCACAGAATGTCATTACAAACAAAATTGTGAATGTGAACCACATTGGTATGTTGCAAGTGACCAAATGCTTTCCTTATAAATACAGAATCTAAGCAATCAATCAATAGATAAATGATGTCCTTCATAAATGCTAATGAAAATGCAAGCTGGATTCTTGACATTCCCTGGATTAACCCAACACTTTCCTTTTGAGGGAATTCCCCCCACACTACTTAATGGAAACATATAGTATATTTTGTTGCTAGGATCCTGCCTTGGAATGTTTACTTCACACTTTACATATAGTATATACTAATTATAGAAGCCAACTACAAATTTTAATATGCACAAATTACTGTTTTTGGGATAATGCAGCAAAGCTCCTACACATATTAACATAATGCAGTAGTTAATTAGGTACAACTTCAACTATAAATGCATACATCTCCAACAAACATCTAAAATTTCATTACTTACCTAAACAACAACAAATTATACTATAGATGAATCTTGTACCATATAAATCAATTCATTGGCACATCTTAATTAATGCACTCCAAATCAAATATGTTTCCATCCAGTATCATTGAACCACAGATCAAATCAAATAATCATAAATGTCAGCAGCATTGAACTACAAATCTAATAATCATATGACATCTATCTGACCTTAAATAAGGTATTCATCCTCATACTAATTAAATTCTAACAAGCAAAAATTCAACTACTAATCTAATAAGCATCTGAAAAAACCCCAAGATGCTTTTATCTCTGAAGCAACGGCATTGCAGAGGATGTTCAATGCTGTCAATATCTCTGAAGCAACGACAAAATTCCACTACTAACCCAAAGTAAATAAGCATAGACTGCCCCTTCCCCTCGACCACGCTTCCCCTCTCCTTCAGAAGCCCCAATCCAGCACAAAAAAATCCAGCCCTTGAGAAGCTCTTTTTGTTTAACATGACAACACCCAGTACATGAGCACATCCTTCACTATATTTACAACCAAACTAATTCACCATCTAATCACCTCACGTACACAATTTCCAAAAACACAAGGCCATGCACAACTCATCTAATAGCCTCTGCCTGACAGGCATCAATCAAGCATCAAATAACTGCAACTATGACAACATGCATCAATCAAGCATCTAAGAATTGCAACTATGACAGCCATAATCCCTAGAACTCAGCATCCATTTAATTAATCATCAAGGCAAAGAACTAAAGCAGGCACCAACCCAAACCAATACAGAAGTATATATTTGACTCCAAACACCTAAAGAATTGCAAAAGTTCCACTACTAATCTAATAAGCATCTGAAAAAACCCCATCCCTCAATCTGGCTACTTCTAACCTAATCTAATAATCATATGTGGTCCACCATTCTTGCACGAATCAAATACAGAAAAACCCTAATGCAGAGAAAACCCTACCTCCAACAAATCTAACCAAACAAAGTCCTGGCCACAAACCCTACAATCTAAAAACTACCAACTAAAAGTTAGCCGCAGATACCTTCTTCTCCGCTTCCTCCTCGCCGGAGCCGGCCTCCACCTTCTCCACCTCGTGCGCCTCGCCAGAGCCCGCCCCCACCTTCTGCGCCTCGCCAGAGCCCGCCTCCACCTTCTGCGCCTCGCCGGAGTTCGCCAGAGCGGGCGCATCTGGCTGGACCGCGCCATTGCGGCCCGCCCCCGCCTTCTCTAGATCTCCAGCGGAGGGAGCACCGCGCTGGATGCCGGCACGCCCCCTCACAAAGGTGCCCGCAGCGACCTGCCGCGCCTGCTCCACCAGATCTGCGCCCCAATCGAGGCGCTCGCCTCCTGCGTCTGCCATGGCGATGGAGAGGATGCGGTGAGGGAGACGAGGAGGTTGGAGAGGAGAGGGAGTGGGGAGTGGAGAGTGGAGAGAGGGAGACGATGCGGCGGGGGGAAATGGTGGGCGATGCGG
>NW_025244354.1:0-2781 GCF_018294505.1 Triticum aestivum
GTGATCTACTGGATGTGGACGCCCTGGGATGGCGGCGGCGTTGATGGGAACAAGGTCGTCGCAGTCCCGTCGTAGGGCATCCCATACTGGGCGGCGGAGCTGACCGGCGGTGGCTGCTGTGGTGTCGTGCCGGGCAGCGGCAGCGGCTGCTGCGGCAAAGCACCGGGCGCGACGGAGGCCGCTAGGAGCGGCGGCTGCCACTGCAGCCAGGGCTGGGCGATGGTGGCGATGGATGGCAGCTGTAGTGGCCCGGCGAAGGCCGCCTGGTGTGGCGGTTGCCACGGCAGCCACGGTGGCGCGGGGGCGGCGATGGGCGGCGTAGCCAGTGGCAGCCCGTAGGACCCGGCCAAGAACATGTGGATCTCCTGGACCGCCTGGGTTAGGTCCCGCAGCACCCCAAACACCTCCTCCGGGGTGAGGACGACGGGGGCGGGGGCGGGCGCGACGGAGGATCCCGGCGGCGACGAGGTGACCGGCAGCGGAAGAGACGGGCTTGGCGGCGGTGAAGACATGATCGAACCGAAGCTAGCTGATACCAAATTGGTAGGACTAGGGTTCCTACCGGGCCTTCGGCGTAGATTGTATGTGCGGGGAGGAGGGAGACGAGGGTGGGAGCGGGCGCGCCGGCGATGAGGCGCCGTCGCGGCTAGGGTTTAGGTGCGGCGGCGGTTGGCTGGTGGCGGCTAGGGTTCCGGCTCCTCAAGGAGCCGGGCAACAGAAGATGATAATATCTTTATTGCTTGATCTCAAACAATGTCTTACAACTAGTATTTATAACTTTAGCCTAAGATAACTTTCCTAAAATAACTTGCCTAAGATAACTTGTGGGTCAAGCCCCTAATACTAATGCCCGGTGGGCCTCTTTCAGTTGCCTGCATATGTAGGAGCGACAACAAGCAGCCGGCGCCATGGTTGGTTGGCAGTTCAAACCTCAATGGAGCAGTCCAGAAAAGGGAGAACACTGTTTGGAGGAGAAACTAGATTGGGGAATTGGGACAAGACCTAGAAATTAAATATCCATGGAGGCGAGTCGTCGAAGACACAATTTCTATCTATGTACTTGGGGAAAGAAGAGATGAGCATGAAAGGCTGAGATGTGTATGGCCGCATTGGGCTAGAGAGGAAAGTTGTCTATTAATTTGCTGGGCCATAGTGCTTAGTACAAAAAATGTTTGTCACTTGGAGGGGGAAAGGGGGTGTCGTGGCCCCCGTTTGGGCTCGAAGAGGCTCCGCCAACATATCAGTTGTTCAACTTGCTGGGGATTGAACGGAGTTGGCGGATTAAATCCCTTGAGTCAAAATCCTCTCCAATTATTTTGGGACGGGATTGCGGAGGGCGTTAATCAAACAATCCCTCAAGACTCAAGAGTGGAGGCGAATCTTCTCTTCGTTTGCTACTTTTGCAAGAGGCTTAGGGAGGCGGACTCATGGGACACTTTGGACGCGACAAGACATTCGCCACGCTCTCTAAGAACTACTTTTGGCCCAAGATGTACCGTGACGTCTCACGCTTCACCAACCGTTGCTCTACTTGTCGCAAAGCTAAGTCTAAAGCTCAATCCCATGGTCTTTACATGCCACTTCCTATTCCTTATCAACCTTGGGAAGACATTAGCATGGATTTTATACTTGGTTTGCCTAGAACTCAAAATGGCAAGGATTCCGTCTTTGTTGTTGTGGACCGATTTTCTAAGATGGCACATTTCATTCCTTGCAACAAGATAGACGATGCTTCACACATTGCAAATCTCTTCTGTAGGGAAATTTTGCGTCTCCATGGAGTCCCAAAGACAATCGTCTCCGACCACGACGTCAAGTTCTTGAGTTACTTTTGGAAGACCCTATGCGCCAAGCTCGGAATCAAGCTATTGTTCTCTTCGACATACCATCCTCAAACCGACGGCCAAACGGAGGTGACGAACCATACACTCTCCACTCTACTTCGCGTGTTGATCAAGAAGAACATCAAGGAGTGGGAGGCATGTCTACCCATACCCGAGTACGCCTACAACCATGCAAGACATTCGACGACCGGCAAGTCCCCCTTCGAGGTCGTCTATGGCTTCAACCCATTGTCCCCATTGGACATTCTACCTCTTCCCCTACAAGAGCGCACCAACCTCGACGCAAGTGCCTGTGCAAGCTACATCAAGAAGATGCATGAAGATACAAGGCACACCATCAAGCGCTAAGTACAACGCATCGCGACCAAGCTCAACGTCAACAAGCATCCCATGATATTCAACATTGGAGACCTCATGTGGCTACACCTTCGCAAGGACCGCTTCCCCAACGAACGCAAGTCCAAGCTTCTCCCTCGAGCCGACGGCCCCTTCAAGGTGCTAGCACGCTACAACAACAATGCATACAAGATTGATCTCCCACGCAACAAGTACAACGTGAGCGACATCTTCAACGTCTCTGATCTCTCCCCGTACCATGGTGATGAGGATTTCGCTCCGAGGTCGGATCTTTCACAAGGGAGGGGGGAGATGATGCGGAGCATCCTTTGGTCATCCCCATGGACCTTCCGTCGCCTCACCACGCACCAAGAGGACCCATGACTAGAGCACGAGCTCGAGCTCTCAAGACCGAGGTGATTTCTCTCCTTAGTGATATATCATATGACCCTCTCGAGACATGGCTACTACCTCAATCCGGAATGTTGTGCATGATTAGGTACCAGGAGGATCCTCCCGAGGATGCACATGAAGATGGACAAGACCCCAAGTCCGAGGAAGAAGTGAACCAAGGGAAGAAGGCAAAAGAGGCTTCCACGCA
>NW_025244355.1:0-2781 GCF_018294505.1 Triticum aestivum
ACATGGGCTGCAAACGGCCCAATGGATTAACGGGCCGTTAATGGGTATAAAGTGATACACTATTCATTACGGGCCAGTTTCACCATGGGATGTTAATGGGCCAAGAGTTACAAAGGGCCTCATATGGGCCGAAAGACGTCATGGGCTACATGGGCCAGAACTTAAAATGGGCTGGAATCATATTGCACGGCCCAGATGACGCTACTGGGCCTAATTTGGATAGGTCGTAATGGGCCCTGGGTTAGTGGGCTATAAATGGGCTATATGCGAACAGGCCGTTAACAAGCTTTCTTTGGGCCGGCCCGCCAACTTTTGACCAAGTCAAACGGGCCGGCCTTTTCACAGGAATGGGCCTCTGTTGGGCCTTGCCACGTGTCGACGTATCATAGGCGCCTTCGGTACAATGAGTGGATGACATCTGTCCCAACAGTGAGCCGACACGTGTTTCCTTCGGCCAATGCTGATTTCACACGTGGAAAATCCCCATTGGTCGGGGCTGTTAGTGGGTTATCGGATCCAAAACCGGACCCGGTAGCTTAACGATGTTCCATTAGGGTGGATGCCACGTGTCGGTCACCCTTGACGAAAGCACTTCTATGATGCGCGATTTATCGTCTTGGAAGTGGACACTTCCGTGATGATAATTTTGGTAATGTCATGGAACACTTCTACGACAGCACGGGTATGACTATCTTGATTCTGTCATAAAATCATCATGGATGTACATGCATGACAAAAAACAAGACCTACTATGACAAACACGTATCATCACGGAAGTGTATTTTTTTGTAGTGCAACCTGAAAAGCTCGAACCCAAGTCGGAAAAATGCGTCTTCATAGGATACCCTAAGGAAACCATTGGTTATACATTATACCTCAGATCTGAAGGCAAGATCTTTGTTGCCAAGAATGGATCCTTTCTGGAGAAAGAGTTTCTCTCAAAAGAAGTAAGTGGGAGGAAGGTAGAACTTGATGAAGTACTGCCCCTTGAACCGGAAAGTAACGCAGCTCAGGAAAATGTTTCTGTGGTGCCTGCACTGACTAGAGAGGAAGTTAATGATGATGATAAAGGAACTTCGGATCAAGTTGCTACTGAACTTCGTAGGTCCACAAGGACATGTTCCACACCAGAATGGTATGGTAATCATGTCATGTAAATCATGTTGTTAGACAACGGTGAACCTTCGAACTATGAAGAAGCGATGGCGGGCCCAGATTCCAACAAATGGCTTGAAGCCATGAAATCCGAGATAGGATCCATGTATGAAAACAAAGTATGGACTTTGACAGACTTGCCCGATGATCGACAAGCCATAGAAAATAAATGGATCTTTAAGAAGAAGACTGACGCGGATGGTAATGTGACCATCTATAAAGTTGGGCTTTTTGCTAAGGGTTATCGACAAGTTCAAGGGGTTGACTGCGATGAGACCTTCTCACCTGTAGCGAAGCTAAAGTCCGTCTGAACCATGTTAGCAATTGCCGCATTCTATTATGAAATATGACAAATGGACGTCAAAACGGCATTCCTTAACGGTTTCCTTAAGGAAGAATTGTATATGATGCAGCCGGAAGGTTTTGTCGATCCTAAGAATGCTAACAAGGTGTGCAAGCTTCAGCGCTCCATCTATGGGCTGGTCAAGCTTCTCGGAGTTGGAACATTCGCTTTGATGGAATGATCAAAGAGTTTGGGTTTATGCAGACTTACGGAGAAGCCTGCGTTTACAAGAAAGAGAGTGGGAGCTCTGTAGAAATTCTCATATTATATGTGGATGATAAACTATTGATGGGAAATGATATAGAACTTTTGGAAAGCATAAAGGCCTACTTCAATAAGTGTTTTTCAATGAAGGACCTTGGAGAAGCTGCTTACATATTAGGCATCAAGATCTATAGAGATAGATCGATACGCCTCATCGATCTTTCACAAAGCACATACACTACAGGAATCAGATAATTTGCCGTCTGTGCCCTACAGACGGCAAAGACCAAAAAACAAACGGCAAAGAGTTTGCCGTCTGCAAGCTGACGGCAAAGTTAGACGGCAAAGATAAGTCGGCAAATAGCACTTTGCCGTCAGCTTTTTATGGGGCAGACGGCAAAGATTTTGCCGTCAGCCAATCTGTCTTTGCCATCAGCCGAAAAAATAACAGACGGAGAACAAAACCATCTTTGCCGTCAGCCAAAAATACATCTTTGCCGTGTGCCAGGAAGATCACAGACGGCAAAGCGTATTTTTTTTATTTATGAAAAATTGTACAAACAGACCAATTGCAGATGCCAGATAGTCAAACGCTTAGACAAAATCCTCACATGCGAGGTTTTTTTTGATATTCGTTCGCTTATGCCGTGGCTTGTAGTCTTATTACAATCATCTTTATGTATATAAATAAAAAAGGTTTCATTACAGAGAGATTACAGAGAGGGTCAAACAAAAAAACATATTGCAGCGGGTTCCCGCATGGCATGGCAGAGCCACGCCATTGTCGGCGCGGCCAACAGCGGGTGGCCGGCGCGGCACAGAGCAGCCAGCGGTGGCCGGTGCAGCACGGGCTGCGGAGGCTGTTGAGACATGATGCGCCGTGCGAAGGGCCAACCGGGGACGAGGTCGGGTCCAGCGAGGCGATGGGCCGGGCCGGCGGGGGACGAGCAGGGCAGGGGGCGGCGGAGGCCTGCAGAAGCCTGCGTGCGGGGGCGATGGTGCCACGGCCGGGCGTGGCAGCGCCGGGGGGCAACGGGGTGCAGACGCCTGCATGCAGGGGCGACGGGATGAGGAGGCCT
>NW_025244356.1:0-2781 GCF_018294505.1 Triticum aestivum
CTGAGATCAATATGATAGAACATACAACTTCCAAAGGTTGAAAGGAAGAAATGCTCATGGAATTTCTAAATGATGCTATTTAAGTAAGTTTCTTTTAAACGAACAAATATACGGTAACGGATAAAAAGTTTGAGTAAAGGTGCTAAACATGAATAATTTATGTGGATAAGCTGTTCGGCTTCCATATGGCGGTCGAGACTACTCTCGAAGAATGGAATGATGGAAAGGTTTTTATAATTTGTTGAATGTCCTGTTTAAATGAGTTCTGAGTTTCAATGGAGGAGAACATTTATAGTAATAAATTAAAAGGTTATGAAAAACTACTAAAAATTATGTGACTCCTACATTTATAAGTTATTGTTGGATTTTCAAATGGCGGCATACGCAATTTCGAAACAAGAAACGAAGCAAAGCTTATATCACTTTTCGGTAATGCTATTTAAACAAGTATTCAGTTTCGCCAAAATAGAAAATCTACCATGATGGATCAAAACGGTTAAAAATTGTACCAAATTGTCTAATTTCTAGAGGTAAGTTGTTATCTGAGGTGCATATCGATGCACGGACTACCCTCGAAGCATGAAATGGTGGAAATGATTTCGGAATATGTCACTGACGCTTCATTAATAAGTTTTCATTTCTCAATGAAATGAAAATCTATAGTGATGGATCAAAAGGGAATAAAATTGGTGATGAAATAATATGATTACTAGTTATAAATTGTTATACGAGATCAATATGATAGAACATACAACTTCCAAAGGTTGAAAGGAAGAAATGCTGATGGAATTTCGAAATGATGCTATTCAAGTAAGTTTCTTTTAAGCGAAAAAATATACGGTAACGGATAGAAAGTTTAAGTAAAGGTGCTAAACATGAATAATTTATGTGGATAAGCTGTTCGGCTTCCATACGGCGGTCGAGACTACTCTCGAAGAATGGAATGATGGAAAGGTTTTTATAATTTGTTGAATGTCCTGTTTAAATGAGTTCTGAGTTTCAATGGAGGAGAAAATGTATAGTAATAAATTAAAAGGTTATGAAAAACTACTAAAAATTATGTGACTCCTACATTTATAAGTTATTGTTGGATTTTCAAATGGCGGCATACGCAATTCCGAAACAAGAAACGAATCAAGGCTTCTATCACTTGTCGGTAATGCTATTTAAACAAGTATTCAGTTTCGCCAAAATAGAAAATCTACCATGATGGATCAAAACGGTTAAAAATTGTACCAAATTGTCTAATTTCTATAGGTAAGTTGCTATCTGAGGTGCATATAGATACACGGACTACCCTCGAATCATGAAATGGTGGAAATGATTTCGGAATATGTCAATGACGCTTCATTAATAAGTTTTCAGTTTTCAATGAAATGAAAATCTATAGTGGTGGATCAAAAGGGAATAAAATTGGTGATGAAATAATATGATTACTAGTTATAAATTGTTATACGAGATCAATATGGTCGAACATACAACTTCCAAAGGTTGAAAGGAAGAAATGCTGATGGAATTTCTAAATGATGCTATTTAAGTAAGTTTCTTTTAAGCGAAACAAATATACGGTAACGGATCAAAAGTTTAAGTAAAGGTGCTAAACATGAATAATTTATGTGGATAAGCTGTTCGGCTTCCATACGGCGCTCGAGACTACAATCGAAGAATGGAATGATGGAAAGGTTGTTATAATGTGTCGAATGTCCTATTTCAATGAGTTCTGAGTTTCAATGGAGGAGAAAACGTAAAGTAATAAATCAAAAGGTTATCAAAAATCCTAAAAATTATGTGACTCCTACATATATAACTTATCGTAGGATTTTCAAATGGCGGCATACGCAATTTCGAAACAAGAAACAAAGCAAGGCTTCTATCACTTGTCGGTAATGCTATTTAAACAAGTATTCAGTTTCGCCAAAATAGAAAATCTACCATGATGGATCAAAACGGTTAAAAATTGTACCAAATTGTCTAATTTCTAGAGGTAAGTTGCTATCTGAGGTGCATATAGATGCACGGACTACCCTCGAAGCATGAAATGGTGGAAATGATTTCGGAATATGTCACTGACGCTTCATTAATAAGTTTTCATTTTTGAATGAAATGAAAATCTATAGTGATGGATCAAAAGGGAATAAAATTGGTGATGAAATAATATGATTACTAGTTATAAATTGTTACCTGAGATCAATATGATAGAACATACAACTTCCAAAGGTTGAAAGGAAGAAATGCTGATGGAATTTCTAAATGATGCTACTTAAGTAAGTTTCTTTTAAACGAACAAATATACGGTAACGGATAAAAAGTTTAAGTAAAAGTGCTAAACATGAATAATTTATGTGAATAAGCTGTTCGGCTTCCATACGGCGGTCGAGACTACTCTCGAAGAATGGAATGATGGAAAGGTTTTTATAATTTGTTGAATGTCCTGTTTAAATGAGTTCTGAGTTTCAATGGAGGAGAAAATTTATAGTAATAAATTAAAAGGTTATGAAAAACTACTAAAAACTATGTGACTCCTACATATATAAGTTATCGTAGGATTTTCAAATGGCGGCATACGCAATTTCAAAACAAGAAACGAAGCAAGGCTTCTATCACTTGTCGGTAATGCTATTTAAACAAGTATTCAGTTTTGCCAAAATAGAAAATCTACCATGATGGATCAAAACGGTTAAAAATTGTACCAAATTGTCTAATTTCTATAGGTAAGTTGCTATCTGAGGTGCATATAGATACACGGACTACCCTCGAATCATGAAATGGTGGAAATGATTT
>NW_025244357.1:0-2780 GCF_018294505.1 Triticum aestivum
CCAAGAGTACCCAAGTGTTTAATTCCATATGAAAAGATTCAAAAACTCCAAGTTTCAAATTTAATCCAAATAAAAATCAAGCAAATGAGAGAGGGCAAAAACCAGGCTGTCACACAATCCACCACCACACACTGGAGTAGGGTATTACACCACATCGGTGGCCCGAACCAGTATAAGTCTCATGTCTCTCTATGTTGTGTGTTCGTCGAGTTTGTCCGTGAGATCTTAGCGAGCTAGGGCGTGGATCGGTAGGAGGGAAAGAACTTCGCGCGCACCCAGAGCTCGAACCTTAAGGGTTTTGCCGGAACCCGAGATCCGACACAAAGGATCTGCACATGGATAAAGTGATGCTTGTTGAATCCCTTGGTTTCAACTTAATGTCTGTCTCAATGCTTTGTGACTTGAACATGATTGTGATATTTGGAAAATATCGTTGCCTTGTTCTAATGGAATCTGACAAGTCTCTAGTCTTTGAAGGGTACCGGAAAGATGATCTATATATGGTAGATTTCTCAGCAGGACCACAGTTAGCCGTATGTCTTCTGGCAAAAGCTGCAGAGTGCTGGCTCTGGCATCAGAGGCTAGGGCATGCTGGCATGAGGAACCTGTACACAATCGCAAAGAAGAAACACGTCATAGGCATCGAGGGCGTCAAGTTCAAGAAAGATCATCTGTGTGGTGCCCGCGAAGCTGGAAAGATGACTAGGGCCAAACATCCCTCGAAGACAATCATGACGACATCTCAACCCTTCGAGCTGCTACACATGGACTTATTTGGCCCCACTCATTACTCTACTCTTACTACCACTGCCTGCCTCTATGGCTTCGTCATTGTTGATGATTATTAGAGATATACATGGGTGCATATAATCCTCTACAAGAATGAAGTGCAGGATGTCTTCAGGCGCTTCGCAAATCATGCCATGATGAACTATGACATCAAAATCAAGCACATCAAAAGTGACAACGACACAGAGTTCAAGAACACCGGCCTCGATCTTTACCTTGATACATTAGGCATCACTCATGAGTTGTCTGCTCCATACACAACTTAGCAGAATGGCATCATGGAGCGCAAGAACAGGACACTCATTGAGATGGCTCGGACGATGCTTGATGAATACATGACACCAAGGAAGTTCTGGCCCGAAGCCATTGATACTGCATGCCATGTCATCAACCGTGTTTATCTTCATAAGCTTCTGAAGAAGACATCCTATGAGCTCCTGACTGGTAAGAAGCCAAATGTAAGCTACTTCAGAGTATTTGGTGCTAGGTGCTGGATCAAGGATCCACATCACACTTCAAAATTTGCACCGAAAGCACATGAAGGTTTTATGCTTGGTTACGGAAAGGATTCGCACTCCTACAGAGTCTTCAACCTCTTTCACTATAAAGTGGTCGAAACTATAGACGTGCAATTCGATGAGACTAATGGCTCGCAAAGAGAGCACCTGCCAAATGTGTTAGATGAAGTTCCACCTAGTGAAGCCATCAAGCTCATGGGAACTGGAGAAATCATACCTTCTGAGGCACAGGCTGAAGAGGAACTCATCATCTCTGCACCTAATCAACCTGAAGACAATTCTCAGCCTGAAGTCAATGCTCAAAATGAAGACAATGACCAGCAAGAGCAAAATCTTCGTCCAGTTCATCCTCGTGTTGCAAATGAAGTACAGATTGAGAAGATAATTGGTAGCATCAATGCACCTAGTCCACTCACTCGTTCAAGAGCAACGCAACTGGCAAATTTCTGTGGGCACTTTGCATTTGTATCTATATCTGAACCCAAGAAAGTTGCTGAAGCCTTCATGGAACCTGAATGGATTCAAGCTATGCAAGAAGAGCTTCAACAGTTTGAGCTGAACAATGTGTGGGAATTGGTCAAGCGTCCTGATCCTCGTAAGCACAATGTCATTGGCACCAAATGGATATATCGCAACAAGCAAGATGAGCATGGTCAAGTTGTCAGAAACAAGGCTCGCCTAGTTGCTCAAGGATACACTCAAGTTGAAGGGATTGACTTCGATGAAACATTTGCTCCTATGGCTAGGCTTGAAGCCATTCGCATACTGCTAGCCTATGCAAATCATCACAACATCCTTCTGTATCAAATGGATGTGAAGAGTGCCTTTCTCAATGGCAAGATTGAAGAAGAAGTGTATGTTGCACAGCCACCTGGCTTTGAAGATCCAAAACATCCTGATATGGTATACAAGCTCAACAAGGCACTGTATGGCCTCAAACAAGCCCCTCGTGCTTGGTATGACACACTCAAAGACTTCCTGAAGAGCAAAGGCTTCAAACCTGGTTCCCTGGATCCCACACTCTTCATGAAGACATATGATGGTGAACTGTTTGTGTGCCAAATCTATGTGGATGACATTATCTTCGGCTGCACTAACCAGAAATACAGTGATGAGTTTGGACACATGATGCAAGAGCAATATCAGATGTCCATGATGGGTGAGCTGAAGTTCTTCCTAGGTCTTCCAATCCATCAGCAGAGCAACATCATCTTCATATCTCAAGAGAAATACCTCAAAGACTGCCTGAAGAAGTTTGGAATGCAAGACTGCAAAGGTTACACGACGCCAATGCCAACCAAAAGTCATCTGGGTCCTGACACCAATGGTAAAGAGTTTGATCAAAAGGTATACCGCTCCATGATTGGTTCTTTACTTTATTTATGTGCATCTAGGCCAGATATCATGCTTAGTGTTTGCGTGTGTGCCCGATTCCAAGCGGCACCAAAGGAATCGCATCACTTAGCTGTGAAG
>NW_025244358.1:0-2780 GCF_018294505.1 Triticum aestivum
AGCTCACCAAAGATGAGATTTTTCTGAGCTGTTTAGAATTTCTGGTGATTTTCAGAAGTGTTCTTGATATTTTCTTTTTGTGTTTAAAATTATTTTCAGAGGGTGAGGCTTGTCTTGAGGATCACCAGAAGGCTTGTGAACCTCATCTGCACTAAGGCAAGCCACAGCAACATTTTCATGGTGTCATTTGAATATTTATGATTTTCTTACTTGAATGAAATGATTAATCCATGCATTTAAATAACTATTGTGTTATTTATATTCTGTTAGGTGTTTGTTAGTTAATATGCTTGATTTACAGAATGTGGAAACTAGCTTAGTTGGTGAAGCAAAGCTAGGATCTATTTGTGGTGATGATGGAAATAATTTTTGTTATGCATGTTATTAATTATTTAAAGTTATGTTCTTGCATAAATAAAATGATAAATTTGCTAGAAAATATTCTGTTAAGTACTTGTTTAGTCATTTTACTTGACTTACAGAATGTTTGAACCTCACTTGGTTGGTAAAGAAATTAGGATTTGTTTGTGGTAAAATCTTTGTTATTCATGTGAGAAATTAGTCGGAGTTACGTTCTTGCATGAGAAAATAATAAAACTTGCTGCAAAATATTTTGGTTAATATGTGAGTTATCTTGATCAGCAAAGTAATATGAGTTGTCGATGTTTATGCTTAGTGTGAATATGGATGACATCGGTCATTTTCGTTATTAAGTGATGCATGTGTAGTTTTGCATTTCATGGCATACTATGACACCGGTCATTTTCATTTTAAGTTGAACCTGCATATAACTCAACTTGAATATACCGTTGACTGGGTCATGGTGCCGCTGAATCAAGTTTTTCCCAGTGCAACCACATTTGCCTTTGTGGGAAGGCCTTGATTCGGTCCATTGACATTGCCTCTGGTCGGTGCCTCCAACTAGGGAAGGTTATGTCGTGCTTACCCTGGCCCGGTAAGCAGGCATAACCTTGTGTGCCTGTTGTTGAGATTATTGTACCGGGTCCCCGAGTGGGATCGTTTTGGCCACGACGGTGGTCGGTGTGTCTTTGGTAGACACGGGGCCACCGAGGACTAGCCTGTTGGGGATTGGGTCGGAGTGGCCGGGAGAGTGTCATGACATTGGAAGGGTTTCGTCGGAATGCCGTTGGTCCACCCGAATGGGAGTGCGAGGCCATGGGTTCCGTGGTGTGGGTATAGTGTGCTACCTCTGCAGAGTGTATAATCTATCGATAGCCGAGTCCACGGTCACGGACACCTCGTAGTAGGTCCCACCATGAGTCAACGTTTAATAAAATTTGCACACTAAGCTATGAACTTTGCATTGTTGAGGATGGCAGAAAGGCCATCGAGATATTCAGGACCAGATATTGGTCGTGGTTGTGATCGTCGTAAGGATCACGAGTTACTCTGGTTAAGACCACGTTGGTGTCTTGTTTGTGATCCGAGAATGATCACGGTTGGTAAGTTGTCCCGAGGGTCGTTCGAGCATGATCACTACATGTTTGACATATAGTGTTGCATTATTATTAATTGGTTAAGTATCATGATATTGTTTGCCATTATGATTATGCATGTTGTGAGATTGCAAGTACATTCAATGTACTGACCTGGCGTGTCATGACAGATTTCAGGAAAGTCTCGTGGGAGACGAGCGCTGCTCGAGTCTAGATCGTGTCCACATCGGTGTCCCTGTGATATGGAGCTTCCGCTACGACGTTATTCCGCTGCCACGTAGTTGTTCTGATCGAGGCCACTTTATGTTCACTAAATAATGTACATATTGTTCAGCCGCACCGGGTGTGCCGCTTGGCCTCGACAGCTGTTGTAATATAAACTCTGTTCCGCTAGCATCAATAAAGCGGTTGTTTTCTGTACCAAGATGTTGTGTGTTGCCAGAAGACATGGTCTCTGGGCTGGCAATGCATGGTAAACCGGTCGCTCTGAGCCAGGGTGCCACAACGCTTGGTATCAGAGCCGCGCTGACTGTAGGCCACGCTTGACTATGACGTGTTAACTGGACGTTAGATACGAGTTTAAGTTGAGTGCCGGTAGTAATTTTTGCTGGTTGTTGCATTGCATGCATTTGGTTTATAAATTTTTATGCTAACCTGCTAATGGTTGTGGGTGTAGATGGCTCCGGTGCCGTATTCGTGCCAGTTGCAGCTGATGCCGTACACGTCACCGCACCTCCTTCGCAACGTGTGGCGTCGGCTGTACCCTCTCGGAGATGACCCAGTCTATCGTGTGTACCGGGAGCATCTAGCTGATTCAGTGTATGAGTATCACGCAGTGGTCACTCTGCGCACTAGTTCCGATTCCAGCTCTTACACTCGTACTTCTCGGAGCGGTTACGCCTCCACCGCTTCTCAGGCTGTCCAGTTTGCTGCATTCGAGGTCCTTGTCGAGCTTCGCTGCAACGAGGTCCGAATGCAGAACCACCCAGGTTTCTATTACTACCCATCTCTGCACGACAACGGTCGTGTCCGTTTCCCTATCATTGATCCGGAGTCTGATAGCGTTGCTAGCCACCTTGCTCGTTATGTCACTGCTAGCTATCTTATGATCCACGAGCTGGCTCGAGAGCTGACTCGTGCCCGTACTGCTTTAGCCGCTGCTTTAGTCACTACTAGATCTGCCACAAATCCATCTTCTCTGGGATTTACCCCTTATATTCCAGCCAGTTATAGTTCCCCTAATTCGCCGGTTACTCCTCAGAGTAGCACGGGCGTCTCGGCAGTGAATCCTCTCAGTACTCCTGCCGAGTGGGTTTCACTTCT
>NW_025244359.1:0-2780 GCF_018294505.1 Triticum aestivum
TTTTTTGCAAAGCGGCATTTCTTGGAGCTAGCCCGTTTGGATTGAGCATTAGAGAGCGGAGAAGTCCCAAACAAGCCATAAATCTCAGTCACCTCAAATTTTATTTCGGATAAGTCGATTTTATGGACCATTGGATTAACATGCAATGGGTTGTTCTTCTATTTGTTTTCCTTTAGCTTTCATCCTCCTCAAATGGTTCCTTCTTCACTCCACACCTCTAGCTCACTCCGTTTCGTTCTTGGCTCGATCTCGGATGCGTCTCATTGACGCTCGCCGCAGAGTCCCTCGCTCGGCCTCTGAGTTCAACCTCGTCTCCTTCCCTTTTCTCCCACAAAATGAAATTAACCAAACTGCAAATTTTAGACAACTTACGTGTTGTCGTCGTTCTCAAAATAATGATAATGAAGGAACAAATATATACACGCTCCACTGTGCACTTTGTATTGAGACTATTCCTTATTAATGGAGAGAAACCCTGCACACGTACGTGTTGATGAGGTTATGTAGTACTCCGGCTCCATTATTCCGGTGTAATGCATCCACTAGTAGGGAAATGTCATGGTCATAGCCACCCTTTCCGTCCTGGCTGTGCAACGTGAGAAGTTTGTTGGCCCAGACTGTGCACACCGAGTACTTTCCGGCGACACGCAAATGACCGACAACGAACGACGACGAAGAACTTGCCGACAGTCATGGTTCCTGTCCCAAGTGGCCGAAGCAAAATACACGTACGTACCACGGCTGATCGAAAACGATCTACTAGTAGCCACGCACGCACACAACGACCAGCACGGCCGGAAACCCAAACACACGCACGTGAGACGCCGGCGTATTGCCAAAGGCTCGTATCAAGCCTTGTGTATGCTTTATTGCTTCAACTCACGATTCAAGTTTACAGGGGTATACGTACATATATATATGTCAGCCTATCTAGTACTAGCAAACCGAGTCGGTATCTAACACTAGTCCTACTCAGGCTCATATACATGCACGTGTTCACCTAGGTGATTGCTCCGTATACGATCCGGATACGGCGACTACGTCGGGTTTACTTCCAACAATCACCGCCCTAAACACGACGTCGTCACTTCACCGCTCCGACGCCGATCCTTCTTCGCAGCACCAAAAACTTCTCTCGATCTAAAGCCTTGGTCTGGATGTCCGCCAGCTGATCATCGGTGCGATTGTAGTTGACCTCCATCTTCCCTTCTTCCACACAGTTCTTTATGTAGTGATACATTGTATCAATGTGCTTGCTCCTTTCATGCCGCACTGTATCTTCACGTAGAAATATCGTAGACTCACTGTCAACGTCGAGCATCACTTGCTCTGAATCTCGATCCATGAGATCACTGTGTGGCCTCCCTAGCCGCACACCTTAACACTCTGCTTCACTTGAAGCCGATGTCGCCACTTTCTGTCTTCGTGATAGCCAGCTTACTATGTTTCCGCCAAGAAAATATGCCACGTCCGAGGTACTCTTACGGTCGTCGACAATCCCTTCCTTGTGACTACCACTATAGCCGAGTAGTTTCACCATCTCCTTCTTGTTCAGCTCAAGACGAGGCTCCATTGAAGCGACAATGTGATTGCAATCTTTCATGCCACTGCTTTCAAGTACCTTCCTTGCATATGCCTTCTGGCATAGTGTGATCCCCTCCGGCTTTTGATGTACCTTTGTCCCAAGGTTGCAACTCAAAAGGCCTAGATCATCCATCTTGAAAAGCTCCTTCATCTGTATCTTGAACTTTGCAATCACCTCTTCATCTACTCCAGTAATCAATAGGTCGTCGATGTAGATGCCAACTAGTAGACGATCCCTTCCTTCACCTCTCTTGTATATTGCATGCTCTAGTGGGGCTTTCTCAAACCCAAGAGAAATCATCGTCCGATCAAGTTTGATGCTCCATGCCCGAGAGCCTTGGCGTAGCCCGTCCAAGACTTTGTGTAACTTCAGTACCTTGTGTTCCTCTCCCTCTTTGATGAATCCCGGTGACTGATTCACATACACATCTCTTTCTAACTCACCATTCAAAAACGCGGATTTTACATCCGTGTGATGTATCTTCCATGATTCCTGAACCGCGAGAGCGATGAGTAATCTCACCGATTCCATTCTTTCAATGGGAACGAACGCTTCTTCGAAGTCCACACCTTCCTCTTGCACGTACTCTTTGGCTACTAGCCTCGCTTTGTGTTTCACGGACCCATCGGCATCTTTCTTGATCATAAATTCCCACTTGAGATCCATGACTTTTTCATTGTCGGGTAGATCCACAAGCTCCCATGCATTGTTGTCGTGGATCGACCCCAACTCCTCTTCCATAGCCTGACACCAGCACTCCTTCGTGTTCGCATCCTCAAGATCAGTCGATTCCTCGGCGCTTGCTAGACACCGCCGCCCACTCCTTTTCACCTTTACCGGGTCAGTCATCCGAAGAGAATTCTCCGAATATGGGTGTAACACCAGTTGTAGCAATACGGGTGTAGGTGGCGTTGTCCTCGTCTCCTGCATTGCTGTCCGAGGAGACGTCTCATCTTCTGCTATGCGCATTTCTTTTGGCAAAGCAAAAATCCCAGCCCAAGCTCCACGTGCAGTACCTCTTGCGCTGTTAGCATGGTCACCTTGTGTGACTTCTGAAGCTAGGCTTCTTCCTAGTTGCTCACGTGCTGAAGAACAACCTTCACGGAAGTTGGTTACTGGAACTTGTCCCGTTCCTGGACCGTGCCCATGAGACTCATCCTGGTAGCCACCTCGGCTTGTTGTTGGGCTGCCACCT
>NW_025244360.1:0-2780 GCF_018294505.1 Triticum aestivum
CGCAATTCAAGCGCCTATCCACAGTGCCACGCGCGCCTCGTAGCCTCTTCGCCGCTCCAGCGCCTCCACTTCTTCCTCTCCTCGCCGCTCCAGCGCCCCGCCACCGCCGCGCCACCATGTCGCCGCGCCGCCGAGGAGCGTCGGGCTACCGCGGCGTCCACCAGCGCCCCAACGGCTGGTACTCTGCCGACATTCGGTCCGGCGATGTCCGGCTCGGCCTCGGTACGTTCTAGACATCGTACGAGGCCGCACGCGCCTACGACGCGGCGGCGTGGCACCTGGACAGGCCACGCCAGCAGATGAACTTCCAGGATGTCCACACGCGCCAGCAGGCGCAGGACATCGCCCCTCCGCCTCGTCTTATCACGGACCAGGAACGTGCGGAGCATGCTCGGCGGCAGCGCCGCCTCTTCGTCGCAGAGGAGGACGAGCGGGCCA
Source organism: Triticum aestivum (assembly GCF_018294505.1). Classification (NCBI taxonomy): domain Eukaryota; kingdom Viridiplantae; phylum Streptophyta; class Magnoliopsida; order Poales; family Poaceae; genus Triticum; species Triticum aestivum. The sequence continues at coordinate 439 of NW_025244360.1, forward strand.
TGGCGAAGTGGCGCCGGCGCCACCCGGAGGACGTCGCCAATGAGGAAGCCTTCTGGGCAAGGCGCCGCGAGGAGCAGACGGCAAAGCGCCCCGCGAGTGGTTGGACAGATGTCAGCGGAAGGCCCTGGTGTTATCGCAGTGCGAAATCGCTGAAAATGGTGGGCAGACGATCTTTTCGTCTGATGACGACCATTGGGAGGACATGTGACTCGATACCTCAGACCAGACCAGCGAGGATGACGATGATGATGATGATGATGATGATAACGACTGGGAGTAGGCTGTAGTTGCACTATGTAGTTGCACTATCTAGTATTTTTTTTATTATGTCGTTGCACAGTAGTTTTTTAATATATCTATGCTATGGAACTATGTAAAATATCTATGTATCGTTCTTATGTATGAATTTTATTTATAGTTTTTATATAAAAAGATGTACGCAATGTTTAGCGCGCGCTACATTTTAGCGCGGCCGCTGGAGCTACGCGTGCGCACTCAATTTTAACGCGGCTGTTGGAGCCAGCACTGCCGGCCGTGCCAAACCAGGCAAAGGGCGCGCGGCAAATGAGTTTTTAGCGTGCGGCGCATTGCGCGACTGTTGGAGATGCTATATGGAAAGCATATCTAGTACACCCTCTCTTTTCTGTTTGTGAAAATATCTAGTACATCCTTTCTGCGCATATGCACAACTAAGCCAGGCTGGATTCATCAGTTGACTGCCAAAGATATCAGTGGAAATATGGAAACAAAATAGTTGGATGAATTTTGAATTAGGAAATTGGTACCCTTAGGAGAATCGGTGTGTATATGATCCCCGCAAAAAATATAAATAAATGTTGAGCATCTTAGTATGTTTACCAAGATCATCAAATATTGAAAGAGTAGGGATGTGAGCATTAGTTTTTCGTGTTTGGGGTCTACATAGTTAAGTAGGAGTCAGAATATTTGAGGCCCGTTTAAGAAGCCCGTCTGGGTTTCATCGGCGGCGGCGGATCCTCCTAGGCCGTTGCCATTGGCTCGCTTCTGCACTCCACCCATAATCTTTTACCGAGTAGTGTAGGTCACCTGGACAAGCATGCTCTGAGATTCTACCACCAGGATCTCCTGAGCCCGGAGGGTCAAGATAAGCCGCAACACCTGGGATATTGTCTCCGACGCTGCTACCAGCGTGTCCTGAGGACAGCAGATCATGACCAGCCGCAACACCCACTCCTTGAATACTCTTTCTCCGAAAATTCTTCCCCCACTCTTGGTTTGAGGATTCTGCAGCAGAGGACTCTGCAGGTGTAGCAAGACAAGTAACGGTAAGTTGGTGACAGTAGCTTCCTGAAGCCAAACATGTTGCGTGATGCAAAGCAAGGAATAGCACTTTAAGCAAGCAATCTGATTAATCATCATGTGATTCTTTCTAACATACAACAGCTACTACGCAGAAAATGTAACTGACGCATTTCTAAAGTCGTTGCGGCTGCTATAATCAGTTGGAGCTATGAACAACTGAGAACCAACAGCAAGTAAGCCTACTTCTTGTCACGACAGACCTTGCGAGTGAAGGCCGGTTTCCACAGCTTCGGCGATAGGCCAAGGTTCAGCTTCAGCCATGGGCGACGGTGGAAGCACCAGCTCACCGCTGGGTCCGCCCTCCAATAGTTCCCTCTCCTTGGACGAGGTCGGGCCTTGAACTTCAACTTCATCTTCCACTTCGGATTCAAATCCAGAGGGGAACATTCTTGAGAGCTCGGATGCGGTCCCATATCTCCCGGGGAGGTCAGGTTTACGCGAGAAGAAGCGGTCGAGCTCGGATTTGGTTGGTCTTGACATTGCGCACCACCCGCCGTGAGGGAGGGCGGAGGAGACGGTCTACCAAGGACTGAGTGCTTTCTTTTGTGTGTACTACTACTAGCAGAGAGCTCGCGGAGTTAAAGCGTGAAATGACAGGTCAGTAGATGCTGGGTGGTACAGTATCAATTTAATACTTTTGCTTCTGAAGTGTGTATAGCATGTATAATAAGGGGACGTAAGCTGGCAGTAAGGATTTAAATACTGTATTATTGCTTAGTTGGAAGAGAGAGAATAGAGAGAGAAGGAAAGCAAAGCGGGCTGAGCTCCAAGAACATTTGTGAGAGTGGAAGGTGGGCCATATGTTGACAAAGTAGTACTTTCTTATAGCCAATTATTATACGTGTTAGCTGTTACATTGGCCGTGAATGGCATGGCAACATGTTATAGCCAGCAGCTGGCTCTATTATTAACCATGCTCGTACAACCACCTTCTGACGGTCTTCGAAATTAGTGCATGCTTTCGATTAACTAGTCAGATTGCTCTCATCCTCAACTTTAAT
>NW_025244361.1:0-2780 GCF_018294505.1 Triticum aestivum
TAAATTAAGATTGTTCTTGAATGCTTCAAATGGCTTGTATGGTAGAGCTTTAGTAAACCCATCAGCAACTTGATCTCTTGAAGGAATGAAGCGAATCTCCAGCTTCTTTTCTGCAACCCTTTCACGTACAAAGTGAAAGTCTATCTCAATATGCTTGGTCCTAGCATGGAAGACAGGATTGGCACTTAAATAAGTAGCACCCAAATTGTCACACCATAGACATGAAACACGACGTTGCTTTACTCCCAATTCTTCAAGCAAAGATTCAAGCCAAATAATTTCAGCAGTAGCATTGGCCAAAGATTTATACTCAGCTTCAGTACTTGATCTGGACACTGTTGCTTGCTTCCTGGCACTCCATGAAATAAGATTAGAACCAAAGAAAACAGCAAAGCCACCTGTTGATTTTCTATCATCACTGCAGCCTGCCCAGTCTGCATCAGAGAAAGCACTAACAAGTGTGGAATTTGACCTTCTGAACTGAAGCCCCAAACCTACAGTATGCTTTACATATCGTATAATTCTCTTGACAGCTGTCCAATGAGCAGAAGTGGGAGAATGTAAGTATTGACATACTTTGTTAACAGCAAACGAGATATCTGGTCGTGTTAAGGTCAAGTATTGCAAGGCACCAACATCACTTCTGTATTTGGTGCTTTCTTCTTCCTTAAGTGGCTCCCCTTCATATGCTGACAACTGTTCTGACGAAGATAACGGTGTAGGTGATGCCTTGCAATCCTTCATTCCCATCCGAGCCAAGAGTTCATTTGCATATTTTTCTTGTTTCAATACTATACCATCCTGAACCTTTTTAACTTCAATGCCCAAGAAAAAACTCAGATCACCAAGATCTTTTAAAGCAAACTCTCAGCTTAGATCATGCAGAAGGGCATCAGTAGCTTTCTGAGAAGAGCTTGCAACTACAATGTCATCCATATATATGAGAAAGAAGATAACAGTGTTTGCCTTGTTATATATGAAAAGTGACGTGTCAGCCTTTGATGTAATGAAGCCAAGACGTTTTAACTGCATACTTAATCTAGCATACCATGCTCTAGGTGCTTGTTTCAAACCATAAAGAGCTTTGTCAAGCTTGCATATATAATGAGGTTTTTGTTTGTTTTCATAACCTGGTGGTTGCTTCATATAGACCTCCTCTTCCAGAACACCATGCAAAAACGCGTTCTGCACGTCTAGCTGCCTTAGGCTCCATCCCCTAGACACGGCAATAGCAAGTACAAGTCTGATTGTTGCAGCTTTAAACACAGGGCTAAATGTATCCTCATAATCAATACCGTACCCTTGCTTAAAACCCTTAGCCACGAGCCGTGCTTTATACCTGTCAATAGAGCCATCTGCCTTTTTCTTGATCCTATACACCCATTTGCAGTCAATAACATTTTTACCTTTCTTGTTTGGCACCAGATGCCATGTCTTATTTCTCATCAAAGCCGTGTATTCCTCATCCATAGCTTTTTTCCACTTTTTATCTCCAAGTGCATCATCCAACTTTGTTGGCTCGCCTGAAATACACAACATGCCATACCGAACGGTGCCATCAGTTCTGATTTTTGGGTTCTTAATACCTTTTTGTAGTCGAGTTGAAACTCTTGAAATGATTTGCGGATGCTGTTGTACACGCTGGCGCACTGCACTGTTGTTCGCAGAAGATCCTCGAGAAGAATCAGCAGATGCCACACCAGATCCAGCAGCCACAGATGTGGCCTCTTCGTCTTGTGCCTCCCCGCCTGTCGCCGCAGAAGATCCCGCGCCAGCCGAACCAGGCGGAGGTGCGCGCGAGTCGCGCCTCGCGACCGGCTGCATGCGCACGCCAGCCGAAGGAGATTCTCCGCGTGGGCCTGGCGGAGACGTGTCGGCAACCAGCGTCGGATCCGCGCTTGATCCGAGGCGGATCGGCGCACAGGAGTTGCAGGCGCCGCAGGATCCTCCTCGTTCGCCACGCCAGCTTCGTCTTCTTCTTCCACACGAAATACCACTTCATTTTGAATGGGATTTTGATCATTTTGATCATTTTGAACACCATTTTCTTCAGGAACCTGCACACACGGAAGACAAGGACTGGTTCCAGTAGGAATACTATCATCATGTTGGTTATTGCAATTGTTTCCCCCGTGATCAAAATCTCGAAGTGTAGACGGAAGAAGTAGGATCTCTTGACGAAGGAGGGCGCCGGCATTGGGATGAAGAGTTTCAAATGGAAAAACTGATTCATCAAACACAACATCACGGGATATATAAACTCGTCCTGTGGACACATCTAGACATTTTACTCCTTTGTGCATGGGGCTATATCCCAAGAATACACATTTTTTGGAACGAAACGCAAGTTTGCGTGTGTTGTATGGTCTTAGATTGGGCCAACATGCACAACCGAATACTCGAAGAGATTTGAAGTCTGGTTTAGTACCAAAGAGGCGTGTGATAGGACTCTCGAATTTGATGACTTTGCTTGGTCGAATATTTATGAGATATGTGGCAGTGAGAAAAGCTTCATCCCAAAATTTTAAGGGCATGGAAGCATTGGCTAGCAAAGCTAGTCCTACTTCAACAACATGACGATGTTTCCGTTCAGCTGACCCATTCTGTTGATGAGCATGGGGACAAGAAACATGGTGGGAGATTCCAATCTTTTGAAAGAAGGAGTTTAATTTTTCATACTCACCACCCCAGTCTGTTTGCATGGCAAGAATTTTTTAGTCTAGTTGACGTTCAACAAGATTTTGGAAATTAAGAAATACTTGGAAAACATCAGATCGTTT
>NW_025244362.1:0-2779 GCF_018294505.1 Triticum aestivum
TCCTGGGACAGCTCCCAGAATGCCTTGCCGCCCGAACCACCGGCCTGATCGTTGTTGGCCATGTTTCTCTCTAAATAGGAACAAAGTTTGGTCAAAAAGTTGGTTATTGTCAAGGAACAAGATCATGGTCTCATCATTTAGGGTTTGTCGACACCGAGGCATCCTAAAATCTAAGATTTTATCATTGAGGGTTTTTCGACGCCGAGGCACCCTAAAAGCCTAAGCTTTCATCATTAGTCACAAGTACCCCGGCCCATGCATTAGTCAGAAGTACCCCATATGTCCTATTTTTAGCAAAGTCATGCTAAAATTCACGGAAAATTTCAGCATGACCTTTGCTGAAAATAGGACACATGGAGTACCCGAATTTGCTGGAACGGAAGTTAATCGACATTCCAGCAAACTCAAGGGCCTCTCGGGTGGACAAGGCAAAAAAGGCCTCCATCACAACATGGAAAATACATCATCATGGATCATATGCTAACGCTACATGGATACATCATCATGCTGGGTAATATTAAACCCAAGCAACTTTATAATCAACCCAAGATACATCAACTACTGCACTGTCCTGCCTAATAAAAACAGTCATGCCAGCATATAGTATATAAATCTGAATTTGTGTTTACAAGAAGAGTGCCCATTGCAATGTAAACCTGAGAACACAACTCACCTCAAGTGCAGGATATAGCAGACACCTACTTCTTCAGTCAAGTGCAGTAAAAGACCATTTGCAGAACCTGTTTAGTCAGAGTTGAACATTAGAATCCATACTATGCTCTACTATGCTTGTAAAGGAACATCTGCTAGCTAGCTGCTGTCGAGTTGCCAGCATTCGTCGTCAGTGAAAAAAAAATGAAGAAAAAAGGCATGCATGCACTGGTTTGCCAAAACAGAGCACTTTAGTCCTCTGTTTTTGCTAACTGCTACACAAACCCCCAAGTGAACCACCACAACATCTAAAAGCTAACAATTGTTTTTGCTTATATAAATAGACTTTTTGTGCTAAAAAAACCATAGAACAACTGCTCCAAATTTGTGTTCATTCTGAGCCTGCATTGCTGTTCTGGCAAAGTTTTGAAGTTTTGAACTGAAGATGCATTGGAGGGAGCATGTGCTACAGTGGTGTGTTTTTAACAAATGGTGGGATGGAGCAGGACTCGAGGTAGTAGGAGTTAAAATGTTGCCTGGATCTAGTAGTATCTATCCATCCTGGATGCTTATTTCTGTTTGCTGCATTGCAGAATCCTATGAGTTGACTGACTGGAAGTGAAGAAAAAATGTTCAAAAACTTGGGGCTGCTTGGAGCTTGGGAGCAGGAGCCAAGGCAGTAAAAAGATGGTTCCTCTGCACATACATCGAGCTACCTTGGTTATTTACTTGTACTACTCACATAACTTAAAACTTACTTTTGCTTCAGTGCTTATTTTCAGGCGCCCCCTTCCATTCTAGGAATGCTATTAGTAGAAAAAAAAATGTGGTTAGGATTACAGAGATGCTACTACAGTATGGTTTATTTCTATTTATCTATCATGGCTGCCCCCTTGGCATGGGCTGTTGGTTCCTTGATGGCCAACAGTAGAAAGCATATGGATGCTACCTACCTATGGAAAAAACAAAGCAAAGAGTTGCTGGAGGGTCCAGATCATCCTGGATCTTGACCCAGGCTTGGGCAGCTTGGACTTGGACAAGAAGAGGAAGAGATGAGACCACTGATCCTCTGCAACATGCCTGCTTTGCTTTGCTGCCTTGCCTGCTCTGCTGCAGCAGGCACTTCATTTTCCTTTTCTTTTCCCTTCATGCAGGAGCAGTAGTGAACTTTTCACTCCACATGCCACTGGTCTGCTAAAGACTATGTATAGTCAGTGATATCATGATGGGAGTGAGCTAATCAGGGTGCTAATTAGGTTCATGTGACCACCAAAGCTGGAGCCCTTGCCAAACCAGCCACATGCTTGCTTGACAAAAAGAGAGGATAAAGTGAGCATTCTTCCTCCCTCATGCTCTATCCAAGTTCTGGTGAATCAAAGCACAGAGCTAACTGAGGCTTAACATGACATAGGTAGAGTAGACTAATTTTACTTATGGTGCACAAAGGAACAAGTACTGCAGTGCACTTCCTTTTTTTACCACACGTAATCTGATTCTTTCACATTGCTTGTCTTTTCCTTTTTTTTACTCAATTCTGACTTGATTTAGATTTATTTTCTTCAAACTTGCACCAATCAATATTTCTAGCTCTTCGCGTTGTCCAATCAACATTTTCTGCTTTGGTGAAACTTAAGCAGTAAAGTCATGGCTACACTCTCTCTAATGGTGAAGGTCTATATTTTTCGATGTTGGTACTTCTTATGTGAAGGTCTAATTCGTTATTCTTTTATTCAATGAAAGTATTATCATGTTACTGCATATGCACTAAAATTTGGATAACACCAAAACTGAATATTTGGACAACAGAACACTGAAATTTGGACAACACATACACGGAAATTTTGGACAGCACATACACTGAATTTGCATATCAAGAAGAATGAATATTGGACATCAACAATATGAATCCTCCTCTGCTGCGGAGAGGTTACCTGTTTTGGCGAGAGAAACTGACGAAATGTAGCCGTGTCGCCCTTCGCCGGCGCCCGAGGGCGTGCTGCCACGGCCCGGACCCCCTGCGGCGGAGGTGCCGCTCGAACACCGGCGTCGGTCGGGGGCGTGCTGCAGCCTATGCTCACGGCGGCGTGTCAGCCCCAGGAAAGCAGAGGGTGTCGGGGGCGTGAATGGG
>NW_025244363.1:0-2779 GCF_018294505.1 Triticum aestivum
AGGTGGGAGTGGTTTTTCCGTAGATCTTCCTCTCGCTCCCAGGTGGCCTCATCTTCTGTGTGGTGACTCCACTGGACTTTGCAAAACTTGATAACCTTGCTGCGGGTAACTCGGCTGGCATACTCGAGAATCTTAACTGGTTTCTCCTCATAGGTCAAATCACTTTCCAACTGAATCGCTTCCAGTGGCACAGTATCTCTCAGTGGTATCTCAGCCATCTCTGCGTGGCACTTCTTCAACTGCGAAACATGGAATACATCATGAACTTCAGACAATCCTTCGGGCAATTCCAGCTTGTAGGCAACTTCTCCCATACGTTCCAACACTCTGTATGGTCCGATAAAACGAGGCGCTAACTTTCCCTTAACTCCAAACCGCTTCACTCCTCGAAGTGGCGATACTCGAAGATACACTCTGTCTCCGATTTCGTGAACTGTCTCCTTGCGTTTAGAATCAGCATAACTCTTCTGCCTGGACTGGGCTACCTTTAGCCTATCGCGAATCAACTTCACTTTCTGTTCAGACTCCTTAATCAAATCTGGTCCAAACAACTGACGGTCTCCAACTTCGTCCCATAACAACGGTGTTCTACACCTCCTTCCGTACAAAGCTTCGAAAGGGGCCATCTTCAAACTGGTTTGATAACTGTTGTTATACGAAAACTCCGCATATGGCAAATTGTCATCCCAACTTGATCCATAATCTAGCGCACATGCTCTCAACATGTCCTCCAAAATCTGGTTGACTCTCTCGGTCTGTCCATCTGTCTGCGGGTGAAATGCTGTACTAAATTCCAGCCTGGTTCCCAATGTTTCATGTAGCTGCTTCCAAAACTTCGAGGTAAATTGGGTTCCTCTGTCTGATACAATGGTCCTCGGAACTCCATGCAAACATACTATCCTGGTCATGTATATCTTTGCCAACTTAGCACTGGTGTAAGTGGTCTTCACTGGAATGAAATGAGCCACTTTCGTCAAACGGTCGACTACAACCCATATCGAGTCATAGCCTGTACGAGTCCTGGGTAATCCTGTGATAAAATCCATGCCTATTTTATCCCACTTCCATTCGGGTATCGGCAATGGCTGTAACAATCCTGCTGGCTTCTGATGCTCTGCCTTCACTCTCTGACATACATCACAAACTGCTACAAACTCCGCAATATCCTTCTTCATTCCGGTCCACCAGAAAGTATTCTTCAAATCCAAATACATCTTGGTATTCCCTGGGTGAATCGAGTACGGTGAATCATGGGCTTCTTGCAAAATCAACTTCTTGATCTCCGGATCATTTGGCACATATACGCGGTCCTCGAACCATAAGGTATCGTGCTCATCCTCACGAAATCCCTTGGCTTTTCCTTTGCTCATCTTCTCCTTTATCTCTTCAATCTCCTTGTCTGTCTTCTGAGCTTCTCTGATCCTTTCCATCAAGGTAGACTGAATCTCCAATGTCGCTAAATAGCCTCTAGGGACTATCTCCAAACATAGCTCACGTATGTCCTCGGCTAACTCCTGAGGTAACTCTCCTGTCATGAGGGTGTTAACATGACTCTTGCGGCTCAACGCGTCTGCTACTACGTTAGCCTTTCCGGGGTGATAATGCAATCTCATATCATAGTCTTTGATGAGCTCCAACCATCTTCTCTGTCTGAGATTTAACTCCTTCTGCGTGAAAATGTACTTCAAACTCTTGTGATCCGTGTACACCTCACAATGGTTTCCGATGAGAAAATGTCTCCATGTCTTCAATGCGTGCACCACGGCTGCTAATTCCAAATCATGCGTAGCATAATTCTTCTCATGGGGTTTAAGTTGTCGTGAAGCATACGAAACAACTCTTCCTTCCTACATAAGCACTGCTCCAAGTCCTCGACGAGAAGCGTCGCAATAAACTTCATAGTCCTTGCGTTGATCTGGCAGAATCAACACTGGTGAGGTAACCAATCATTTCTTCAACTCTTGGAAACTAGCTTCACACTCCTCAGTCCAATTAAATTTGGTGTCCTTCTTCAATAGCTCAGTCATGGGCTTAGAAATCCTTGAGAAATTCTCGATAAATGTCCGGTAGTATCCTGCGAGTCCAAGAAAACTCCGGATTTCTCCAACTGTAGTGGGCGATTCCCAACTTGTCACTGTGTCAACCTTGGCAGGGTCTACTGCTATTCCTTCTCCAGAAATAACATGTCCAAGGAATCCAACTTCCTTCAACCAAAACTCACATTTGCTGAACTTGGCATATAACTGATGTTCCCTGAGCTTCTCAAGTACCAATCGTAAATGCTCCTCATGCTCTTCTTCATCCTTGGAAAAGATTAAAATATCATCAATGAACACCACGATGAACTTATCCAAAAACTCCATAAACACTTTGTTCATCAGGTTCATGAAATAGGCCGGTGCGTTAGTCAGTCCAAATGACATAACGGTATACTCATACAATCCATATCTGGTGGTAAATGTTGTCTTGGGTATATCCTGCTCTCGAATCTTTAACTGATGGTATCCTGATCGTAGATCGATCTTGGAAAATAACTTAGCTCCTTGCAGGCGGTCAAACAAATCATTGATCATCGGCAGTGGGTACTTGTTTTTGATGGTCACTTCATTCAATCCTCGGTAATCAACAACCATCCTTAGTGATCCATCTTTCTTCTCTACTAGAAGTACTGGTGATCCCCAAGGTGACGAACTTGGGCGAATATAGCCTTTATCCAGTAACTCCTTGATCTGCTTCTTAATTTCTTCCAAATCCTTTGCGGGCATCCTGTACGGTCTCT
>NW_025244364.1:0-2779 GCF_018294505.1 Triticum aestivum
CCCCGAGCTCCGGCCGCCGCCGGGGTCGATGCCGCGCTCAACTCCGGCCACCCCACGCCCTCTCGTGGGTCCCCCTAGATGCGCGGGAGCACGGGCTTCCTCCTGGTGCCCTCAGGGTGCCCAACCGCAGCCTGTAGTGCCATCCCGAGCTACTCCGGCGAGGTTCCGCCGTCGCCATGGTCGCCGGCGTCACTAGCCGACGTGGCCGCGTGATTAGCACTAATCACGGCCAGCTAACCTCCCCAGAGCCGCTGACGTATGGGCCCCACGCCCTTATTTAATCCTTATCATTTTCTGTTAAGTTTAACCTAACCACCATGGGCCCACACGTCAGCTTTGACCAAGCTGACGTGGCTGTTGACTTGGTCCCACCTGTCAGTGTCACTAACCAGCACTAGTCACTGACCAGTGGACCCCACTGGTCAGGTTTGACCTGAACCTGCCCTGTTGACCTGATGACGTCAAGGTGATGTCATGCTGACGCATTAAATGATTTTCTGGATTTAAAATAATTCAGAAAATTCCAGAAAATGTCCAAAACTTCTAAAAGTCATAGAAATTCAACCGTAACTCCAAATTAAATAATTTATATATGAAAAATTATCAGAAAAATTCAAGGAATCCATCTGTACCATTTTCATGCATGTTAGAACAACTTATAGCTGCTGTTTAGCATAAATCAATTAAAGGGCATTTAAATAATCACATATGGAGTTTGAATTTGAATCTTGTATTCAAACCAACTTCATTTAATCTGTTGCTAGTTGCATTGGCTCAAAAACACATTCATTTTGCCATGTCATGATCATGCATCATATTGTGCATTGCATTGATTGTGTTCCCTTCTGTGTTGCCGGTATTTGTCCCCTCTCGATAGACGTGATACCGATGATGTGATCGTTGACACTGATGAAGACTCAATGTTATCTTCAGAAGTGCCAGGCAAGCAAAACCCCCTTGTTCATTCCAATACAAACCCACTCTCTCGCTCCTGCTCTCTTTTACTGCATTAGGACAACAACGATTCATCTGTTACTTGTTGCGGTAGTTGAACCCCTTTATCCTTTGCATGACCTGTCATTGCCACAGTAAATAGATGAAACCCACTAGCATGAGTAGGAGTTGTTTGAGCCCTGTTGAGCCTACTCATTCTTGCTTGTTTGTCATGCCTGCTACTGCTTAGAGTTGAGTCAGGTCTGATTCATCGGGGATGAATCAGAGGTGTGTGAACATGTCCTACTGTGTGTGAGCTAAGTGTGTGAACACGATTTGGTAAAGGTAGCGGTGAGAGGCCATGTAGGAGTACATGGTGGGTTGTCTCATTGCAGCCGTCCTCAGGAACTGAGTTCTGTGTTTGTGATCCATGATTCAGCTACTACCACGCATTGGGCCCGAAACCAATGGACCCTCTCGGCTTCTTGATCACCCTTGTCCTCTGTCCAGGAGTTGCAAGTAGTTTCTGGTGTTTGTAGTATGCTGGAGGCCGTGGGCAGCGCTGACCGTAGGGGTGGGCTGTGATGCGGTAGGCACGTGGCACGGTGTACCGGGTGCCCGTTTGGTGTCTCGGGAACCCTGTTCACATCGTTTGGGGCTGTGAGCGAAACTCCGACCGGATCTCCTCATGGATGGAACCCGAATAGGCGATAAACCTGGACTAGAGACTCGAGTGTTTAGGTAGGCCGTGGCCGACACCCACGTTGGGCTTCCGCTTGAAGGTTGCCGAGTACATGTCGTGTAAACGGCGGTAAGTGGTGAGAGCGTGTGTGAAGAAGTACACCCCTGCAGGGTTAACATCATCTATTCGAATAGCCGTGTCCGCGGAAAAGGACTTCGGGGTTGCTTATATCAGTTCATAGACAAGTGAAAGTGGATACTCTAAAATGCGCAAGATAAGCGTGAGTGCTATGGATGGCGTTCTCGTAGGGAGACGGGAGCGGATCCATAGTGGTGTATTGATATGGTGAATATGTGGACTCGTGTGCGCCACCTCAAAAGAGTTACTTGCAGTCGTAGTTTAGGATAGCCACCGAGTCAAAGCTGGCTTGCTGCAGTTAAACCCCACAATCCCTTTGTTGATAATGATGCATATGTAGATAGTTCTGATGTAAGTCTTGCTGGGTACATTTGTACTCACGTTTGCCTATTTTATGTTTTTGCAGAGAGACTTCAGTCTCACTAGTAATTCCGCGTGGTCTTGGATGTTTAGCTTGTTACCTCAGCTACGATCTTGTGCCCTCGGCAGGATCTGGTAGATAGTCAGGCTTTTCAGCCTTTTTCATTTATAGATGTCTGTACTCAGACATGATAGCTTCCGCTTGTGCTTTGACTTGTATGCTCTGAGTGTTGGGTCATGAGACCCATGTTTGTAATATCTCGCTCCTCGGAGCCTATTGATAAATTACTCGAGTCATAGAGTCATGTTGTGATGCCATGTTGTATTTGCATATATCGAGCATATTGTGTGTATGTTATTGAAATGCTTGGTATGTGTGGGATCTGACTATCTAGTTGTTTATCTTTAGTAGCCTCTCTTACCGGGAAATGTCTCCTAGTGTTTCCACCGAGCCATGGTAGCTTGCTACTGCTCCGGAACACTTAGGCTGGCCGGCATGTGTCCTTCTTCGTTCCTGTGTCTGTCCCTTCGGGGAAATGTCACGCGATGAATACCGGAGTCCTGTTAGCCTGCTACAGCCCGGTTCACCGGAGTCCTGCTAGCCCAGTGCTACAGCCTGGATTCACTCGTTGATGACCGACACGTTCGATGCTGGGTCATGGATGC
>NW_025244365.1:0-2779 GCF_018294505.1 Triticum aestivum
GAAGCAAAGAAAACCGAAGGAAAAAGGAAAATCAGAAAGAAAAGAAAAACTGTCAAAAACCGACATAGAACCAAGAAAAGCAAAGAAAACAAAGAAACCAAGAAAGAAACGACGAAAACCATTATATAGAGAAGAAGAAAAATAGAAATCAATGAAAACCGGTGAAAAAAATGGTATAACAAAGAAGAAAAAGAAAATCGGTGAAGAAATAGAAACAGAGAAAACAAAAGAAAACACGACACCAAATAGTGAAAACCGAAAAAACCCAGAGAACAATCGGTCCAAACAGTAAAAAGTAGAGCAAAAAAACGCAGAGAGGAAAAACAACAAACGATCTCCTATAGTGATGGGCTGGCCCGGTCACGCCATGCTTAAGGTGAGGAGAGGCTACTATCTCGCTTTAGGCGAGATATAGATTGCGCACTCTAAACAGGCCATTATGATTGTACGCATGTGTGTATTACAATCGCACGGGCCGCATTAATGGGCCAGCCCCTCAGCCTTATAGTGTAGCAGCAAGTAGGACGTCCTTGTAGTGATGATTTTTTTGGTGTTCTACTAGTTTGTGTGGTAGGTTTGTTGTTTTCAGTTCATTTTTATGTTGGAATTTTCAAAAAATACGACAAATTATTTTTTTAATGTTAATGAATTTTGAGATTATTTTTTGAGAAAACCTTTTTTTCAAGAAGTTCCAATTTTTTTTGGAAGACGATAATAGTATTTTTTGCAATTGCTAGCATTTTATAAATTGCAATTTTTTTAGTTTTTCTTGACCAATCTTAATAAATTTGGTTGAATTTGTGATTACTTTTTAAATGCAAATAGTTTTTGGAAAATTATTGAAAAATATAATTTTAGTTTTTAAAAATATATAACAAAAAGAAAGTTGGAATAATAATAATAATAATAGTAATAATAATAATAATAATAATAATAATAATAATAATAATAATAATAATAATAATGCACTTAATGTGTGGAATATGGCAGACATGCCCCGATAAAGGGCAAGACCTGACATGTGTTGTATGATGTTGTATGTTGAGTGCAGAAAGACTTCCAAAAAGAACATAAGAAGGGGCTCGACACTTCATGTGCAAACCTGACTTGTTCCCTATCAAAACCTTGATCATTGGTTTGGTTTCAATGCAGTATGTGTGACTGCTTTCTTGAAATATTATCAACATTTTACCACACCCTCTAAGGGCAATATGATGGCACCGTTTGAATTTTCATGAATTATAACTGTGATAATCCGCATGTCAGCGACCTACTCTTGCCCCCCCTGTATGGACCTCATACCCTTTGATTGCACGAGGCCTAGGCATGGACCAAATACCTAATCTAGGAATTTCCAACCCATTTTCGGCCATGATTTCATCTGACCAGAGTTCATTTTTTGAATTTGTAGCAATAAAGCCAAATAAGCATATTAAATGTCTGAAATATGGCAAATGGGCCCCGTAAAAAGCCAGTATGTAACATATCGCATGTCATGGTGTCTGTTGAGTGCATACATACTTTCAACGCCAATGGAGGAATGGGCTCAACACTTTGCAAGCAAACCCGAGCCATTCCCGCTCAATATCTTGTCCTTCCTAGTTGATGGGGTTTCTACGCAATGTGAGTGGCCGATTTAAAAACTCTATAAAATTTTACCACACCCCTTGGTCATATGATGACACCGTGCTAGGTCTTGTGACTTTTTGTGCCCATTTAAATTTTCATGAATTATAGATACAATAACCTGCATGTCCGTGACCTAGTCATGCCCCCTCCCTGTGTATGGGTCTCCGATACTTTGGTTGCACAAGGCCTAGGCATGGACTAAAGACCTAAGCTAGGAATGTCCAACTCATATCTGGCCATGATTTTATGTCCCAAGTTCAATTTTTGAATTTTTTACATTAAAACCCTAAAAATTCACTTAATGTCCTGCATATGGCAGATGGGCCCCGAAAAATGTCGAAGAACGGGCATGTGTCATGTCATGGTGTGTGTTGGCCGCAGAAAAACTTTCAAGGCCAACAGAGGAAGGGGCCAGACACTTCGCATGCAAATATCACCGTTCCCTCTCCAAACCTTGATCCTTATTGGGAGATGGTTTGGTTCCTATGTAATGCACGTGGCCGATTTCTCAAAACATTCTCAAAAGTTTACCATACCTTCTATGGGCCTATGATGACACCATGCCAGGTCTCATGACTTTCTGGGCCCGCTTGAATTGTTGTGAAGTATAACAACAATAACACACATGTTGGCACCCTAGTCTTGCCCCCCCGGGGTGCATGTGCTTAATATCCTTTGGTTGCACAAGGCATAGGAATGTACTAAATACCTAATCTAGGAATTTCCAACCATTTATGGATATGATTTCATGTGGCTGTAGTTCAGATTTTGAATTTACAGCACTGAAACCTTATAAATGAATCAATGTCTGGAATATAGTGGACGTGCCATGAACAAGTATAGGACCTAGCATGATACTTTGCGTGCTAACATGACCCGTTTCCTTTTGAAACCTAGTCCTGTTTCTACGCAGTCTACGTGAATTCTTTTGCAAAATTCTCTCCATTTTTACCACACCCCCTATGAGCCATACGATAACACCATGCCAGATAACCTGGTTTTATAGCTTGGTATGAATTTCCATGAATAAAAATGGTAATGACATGCATGTTGGCGATCTAGTCTCCCCATTGGTGTATGGGCCTCCTATCATTTGGCCGCACTAGGCCTATACTTGTACTAAAGACCTACTAAGGTAGGACTTTTTGCC
>NW_025244366.1:0-2779 GCF_018294505.1 Triticum aestivum
CTCGGGAAGTGTCTCGAACCAGGGGGATGCTTCACGTGTACGAAGGCGAGGTCGCTCGCGACGATGACATCTTCTTCGGTGACGTGACTGCAGGACGAGCTCGCTCTCCTCCGTGTGGGCCTGCAAATTGTGCAAACAACCATGCATCAACAGGAGAGCATCGAGCGCAAAGCCAGGGATGTGAGGAATCTTAGCATGGTTCACCGCACACAAACTATTGCAATGACGGCAGAGCACCTGGTCGATGCAGGCGAGGGGGCCCTTCCAGGTTCACTTCCTCACACTGTGACTCAATTAGAGTGGAGGTGAGAGGGGTACCAGGCTCAGGGCTGGGGATGGCTTCTTATAGACTGCCATGCAGTCCGATAAGCTCAGGGATGATAACCATGGCCACGACCATAAATTGAACATGGTTTAAGCTCAGGGCATCCATGGTGAGAAACAAACGCTCTAGGGAAAGTTCTACGCCGACATGGTGTGTGCCTACTGGCTCGTCATGGATGATGCGCTACTGCTTGGTCGGCACGGCGCGTCGCCTAGCTTGGTGGGTTGCACTGCCGTTTGAGAACACATGGGAGAACAGGGAGTGTGGGACGAGACAATGAAGTTGGTTGCTAGCACAAACAACTTGTTTGAGGCCACATGCATGCTGCGGGATGATGCGGGAGCATGGGACCAATATGGAGGTCAAATACCACTTTGACCACGTCCACATCCGTAAAACGCCCGAGCAAACCCACCAAAGCGATTTCTGAATGGTATTGGATAGACCGGGGGTGAAGGGAGCAGAAAAGATGATCAGATGCTCATGTGAACGAGCCATT
Organism: Triticum aestivum; assembly: GCF_018294505.1. Taxonomy (NCBI): domain Eukaryota; kingdom Viridiplantae; phylum Streptophyta; class Magnoliopsida; order Poales; family Poaceae; genus Triticum; species Triticum aestivum. The sequence continues at coordinate 825 of NW_025244366.1, forward strand.
TTCCCAAGAGAAGCAAAAGGGACTTTTTCTAGTTTTAAATAGATGGCTATAGCCATCCTATACCGGTTTGAGCACGGTGCCGCCAATTGGCCCGCTATTATATTCATGTGAAATTGTCCAAAACAGTTCTGAAATCGCTGGCTATGTCCCTGCTATAACTAATTTGGAGGACCTCCACTATTTGGCATATCCCGCTCTTTAAAACAATGAGAAAACACAAAATTTATTGTAGAATGGAAAACAGTAGGCATTGGACAAAGGGCGCATGTGTATATAACAACTACGATTTGGCGATCTCAGCCTTGGTTCTAGGGTAACCCAAAAACCGGCATACACCAAGTGCATCCTGGGCTCGGCCCATTCAGCTTTGTTAACCTTCAGAAAATGTCTGTTGAGACGACGTATACCATACGAGTTATGGCATGGATTTAGAAATTTGTCTTTTGTGATAATGTATTTTACGAAATGGTCAAGGATTTTAGGAAAGTTAATAACATTTTTAAATTATTTTTGATATTTTAGAAAATATACATGAATTTAGAAAACCTAGAACAAAAGTCGAAACCGGTAGAGATACACACGGAAAGGAAAAAAGACCGGGAAATAGAAAACGCGGAAGGCAACATCCTCTCTTGTCTAATGGGATGGCCCATGTTTCTCATCGCGGTGGATGATTTATACGACTGCTCACTATTATTGACAAAGAATAGGAACAGATGCCTAGTTAGCAAAACCACTAGTTAATGGACACTCTCCACTTCTCGGGTGCTGACAAGTGGCGCACTATGTGTGCGCCGATTGTTGCAACTAGGAATTTTTCTTATATTTCCTAGATTCATTTAATCATAATGTTTTACCTCTGTAACTGTGCGTCCAATTCCCGAATTGTAATCACTATTACATATCTCATGTTGAGATCTTCAAAACCATATCATTGTTAATAGGTTTGGACGAACTATTTTTCACAAAAATACCAAAAAGTCATGAAAACCAGAAAAAATCAGGAAAACGATATGAAAAACCGATAAAAATGCAAACCAAAAAGATCCAACAACCAAAAAAAATAATAACAAAAAAAGGATGTAAAAAAATGCGCTGGAAGCATTGTTGTAGTTTTTCACTTTCTTTTCCATTCCGAGAAGCACAGTTGTGCTTCTCGCGGTAGCAAATATGTGCTTCCAGGATTTGCTTACCATAATTTCTTTTCTCGTGCTTCACGCAGAAGCAAATCTGTGCTTCTCATGGACCTAAATAGTATCTTATTTCTTTTCGAGAAGGACAACATGGAAGCAAATATGTGCCTCGACGAAAAGCAAATTTCTTCTTCTTGCTAAAACATATATTTTTTTTGTTTTCGGGAAGTTCAAATGTACTTCTCGTGGAAGCAAATCCGCGCATCTTATTAAAAAGAGGCTTCTCCAAAAATCCTGTGGGAAAATATGAGGAGAAACATTTTTGGTATGTTGCTAAAAGTCCTTAAAACCTAGGGAAAAATAACAACAATATGATGCAACACATTATTGTTATTGTTTCTTTAAATCAACACAAGAAAACCCATAGAATTCAGAGGAAAATATCATTTCTAAAAACAAACGGAGTAGTGTTGATTATTGCTTCCAAACCTCAAGTGTGCATTTCTCCACGATCACAAGCGAGCAAAACCTACTTTGAAAGGACCGGTACATGCTTTGCTAGACGTTTTGTTATTCTCAAGATGTAGGATGACCTACAAATATATCACCTAGACCTTTCGAGAATTTCAGGACATCATGACAATAGTACTGAATCAACAACCATCAACCATAAATCCCCCGTCGCTTGTTGTGTGTTCACATATACGACCCCATCTTCACTCGTGATGGAGCATCGAGTTATACTAGTTGGGACAATCTTCTATCACATTCATAGATGTGGCATATGAAGGAAAAGCCCGGAGCTAGTCCCGGAGAGACAAT
>NW_025244367.1:0-2779 GCF_018294505.1 Triticum aestivum
TTTTTTTTTTTTGAACATCCGTACAGACGCAAGCGCTCATACATACATGCATCCACTCACCTTAATAAATTCTGAAATATATTCAGGAATAATGCGAGCACCAGGACTTGAACTATGGTGGGCTAGGAATACCACTGTCCCTCTAATCATCCAACCACAGGTTGGTTCGCGCGCCTCAGAGTTTCATGTCGCCTAGACCATTGCATCGTTTGTGAAGTCATGTCCGTACGTTCAGAATTCTTGACCATGTGCTTGAGCTCCAAAATCGTCAAGGAGTAGAGCGTAAGCTTTAATACCTTATCTGCTGATCGGTAGATCTAAGTTGGAATACCGAGTAGCAAATCTTAATGAGCAACCCAAGTCAACTTGAGCACTGCCCTGCAGACCCAAGACATCGGGAGACATAATTAACTTTCTCGTAGTCAATTCTGAATTAGGACTGCGTATTACAACCTGAAACAGTAGTACTAGTGTACCCGGGTGATGCTCCACGTAGCACCAGAGCTAGCTATCGCAGCGAATATCTCTAATTTTGCTAGCTAACAGATCCCCAAAAATTTAGAGGAGGGTACGGCCGCGTATCCTTCAATGGAGAATATTTGCTCCACTAAAAAAATGCGGTTTCAAACCAATCTATTTAATTCAACAGAGTGAAACCTTCAACACAAATCTAGATCAGATTCGAACTTGATTCGATACAAACTTGATTCAACACAAATGCCGTGCAAATTAAATAAAAATTAGAGTAAAAACAAACTAATCTACTCACTATAGGTCTCGTTCTTGATCCACTCCCATCCTATTCGCTGAGCCCTCCGATGAGATGGCCATGTACCTAATAGCTGGCACTGCGCTCATTGTTGTTGGCACCTGCCCTCATAGTTGTCGGAGTCGCTAGAGAGGTCGATGATGTCCGTCCTCTCGGACGCGTAATCCTCGTAAAGCAAGCGCCCCACCTCGATGGGCGCAGGGTAGCGGCTGCAGAGCTCCGTCATATTATCGCTGCCGGCTTGCTCTGGCGCGAGCCGCTCACGGGCCCGCCGGTCATCCCGCGTCTCCCTGGGGTAGCCACCCAGGGGTCGACCAGTGCAAACAGCGGCAGGCCGCTGGGGAAGTTGGGCCGGGGTGGCAGCGAGGTACAGATCGACTGACTTGATGTCATATGGGCATTAAACATGCATCACAGAGTGGTAGAATCCCAGCCTGTGCCGCTTACCGGCGTCGCGATCCACCACCGGTGCTGCCGTACGCCGATTTAATTTGGCTCCAACGCTGACGGAGGCCACGGGTCAGGGATTTGGCAGCGCTGGAGGAGGAGGATGTGCTAGTGCGTGAGGAAGCATCGGCTTCGTCACACTGATGGCATCGTGGATCCGTAGGCCAATAGCATGAGGAAATGTCGGTGTGGTGGTGCTGACGGCGTCGTGGATCCATAGGCCGACCTTTGGGCGGCAGGGAGCAAGGGCGGTTGGGAGCAAGGGCGGTTGGGTCCATCCATTGGGCGGCTGACTGGATGTGCGTAAGGGTGAGGGCGCGCCGATGTGGCTTAGGCGGCGAGGATGGTTGCAGGTGAGGTGAACTAGAGTGGGGGATTTTGACTCCGCGACAGCTCGAGAGAGAGGATATTTAAGCATTGCGGCCTGTTTGGAGTAAAAAAATTCATCCACTAAAGCTTTTTGGGCTTCGCTTAGTTCTGTTTTAGAGGACAACCACATTTATTCTCCCCAAAAGGTTTTTAGGGGACCGTTTATAGTTTCCCTAATATGTTTGTATTGAAAGTTTGTCGCTATCTAGACCATTCTAACAAGTTTGTATCGAAAGTTTGTCTACCGCAAACATTAAATACTACGTATTCCCTCCATCTTAAAATAAGTGATAACTTTCTATTAAGTTTAGTACAATTGTATTAAAATTAAGACACTTATTTTAGGATGCAGAGAGTATTGTATAGGTATTGACTTAAATATTTATATGACAAGTTGGAAGCCTTGGCGGTTAAGAAAATCCACAGCTGGCACAGCTCAAAACTCAAAAGCCTTCCCTTCAATCAATCCTGGTAAGAAATAACAATAATATAACATATAAGTACGGACGAGCGTGATAAGCTATAGCAAAGCAATGGGGTACCTCCCCCCTAGACCTATTTGACCTTCACTTGTCATCACTCTCGTACGCCTCGATCAAAGCAAATGGGGCTAGATTCCTGGATCGAAGCCTCCAGAGGATTCTTAGCACGGGAACACATGTAATTGACTGTACACCAAAGCATCTTTCGCACAAAACGAGCAACTAAGTACTCCGGTACGGATCACAGATACTACCTCTGTAGCATAAACTACTCCGGTACGGATCACAGATATAGATATGCGAACCACAGCCTTGGCCGGCCGGTGCACGTACCGTCATGTGCAAGCTAGAGCCATGTCATGGTAGTGAAATGCTGGATCTGACTTCACTTTGATGGACGCCAAAGTTTATTGGCTGAGTAAGTTGACATTTCTCAGATCAATCGATGCAGTGCAAAAGATTATTCGATGAGTGTGGATGGCTATCCGCCGTGGCGGCATAGCTCCTGCATTTCTCCTGGGCGGCACATTGGCGCACACTGGCGACACTTGGTACACTCCTGTGCGTTAGACTACCATAGTTGGGAGTAATTTAGACTAGTAACATACATATATTACTAGTATATATGTTACTACCTCCATAGTGAGGACTAGGAAGTAATATATATGTGTTGTCATGCAACACTTCATTTATTTAGTTGTAAACTCATAAT
>NW_025244368.1:0-2779 GCF_018294505.1 Triticum aestivum
CTTGGTCTTCTTGTGAAACCTGGGCTCCTTGGCAATGGCAATAGCTCCAGTGTTGTCACAGAAGAGAGTCATCGGGCCCGACGCATTGGAAATCACTCCTAGGTCGGTGATAAACTCCTTCATCCAGACTCCTTCCCGAGCTGCTTCCGAAGCAGCTATGTACTCCACTTCACATGTAGATCGCGCCACGACGCTCTGCTTGCAACTGCTGTTGGAGATATGCCCTAGAGGAAATCATGTGATGATGACATTTCCAAATGTATTCATGAGTACTTTGTATTGTCCTTGAACATCATCAATGATATGTATCAATAAGTACGTGACTTGTTTGTGGAACTATGTATTGTATGATTATTGTTCTAATGGTCCCTAGTTGATAAGGTTGTGCGGACACATATCCTTGACTAGTATACGACTCGGTTGATGACTATGTTTCACAAGTCATGTGCATGGAGATGCTAAACCGATAGTATGGGCTCGGGGATGGAGATCACCGAGCCGGATAGACCCACTTTGAGACACAGCGAGATATAGTCATCTGTTAGTCTCAAGTGCAATGTCTATGCCATGTCCTAGACCTGAGGTCCTCGCATGTTCTCGGGATGAGGATCGACTCACTTAGGGTCTATCAAACGTTACTCCGTAACTGGGTAGTTATAAAGGTAGCTTTCGGGTGAGTCGTGAGACATGCCGCGAGACATGGTTGACCAAGATGGGATTTGCCCCTCCTATTTGGAGAGATATTCTCTGGGCCCTCTCGAGTGATCAGATTCGGAAAGCATGGCCATCGACTTGGGTTAAGTGTCAACCTAGTTCGGGAATCTGTATCATGGTTTCGAGAAGAGAGGTCGAGCTAACACAAGGGTGACAAGTAATCGCCTTGAGCTCGACAACAGATATCGTGAGGCAAAAGGAATGTTGCATATGCCACATTGTTGAGGTTCGTCAAATGACTTTACGCCCACATGGGAGTTGGCACGTTCTGCTAGGAGCCGCTACCAACTATCGACTCTGGTCGTGTCCATGTGTACGTGAACCTATAGGGTCGCACACTTAAGGGGTTGCAGCCCATTCGGATTGGATAAGAGTGGAAAATGGATGTGGACTCCTAGTGGGCTCAAGTGTTGAGCCCACCTCGGAGGTCTTTATAAAGGGCAGTGGGCACACCACTTAGGGTTGATCGAATTGAACCCTGGTTCGCCACCGCCACTCCCCACGCCCATGCCGCGCGACCGGACCTAGCAGTCCGCCGCTCGACGCAGCTCCCCGTACGTGTGGATACCTTGGAGGCATCACATCTGCGGTGCTTGGACGAACCATTTGAGGGAACCGCGAGGTGCTGTTCGTGGGAGATCACCGTTCACGGGTCTTCGCTGTTCGCGGGAGATCGGCAACGCGAGGAGGAGACGGCCCGGGAGATCGGCTACACGCATCACCAACTCTACTTCCACTACGGTGACTGCGCGTCTAGTGGTAAACCCGATCCCGTGATCTATTTCCAGCAGCATGATCTTGGGTGCGCGGTAGAAAATTTTATTTGGTGCTAGCGTAGCGTACCGCGTGTTCCAACAACTACACCAGCTGACTGCCCCACCATTCAAAATATACACATGTCCGGTTTGTGACTTGGAGTCGTCCAGATCTATGTTGAAGCTAGCATCGACGTAACCCTTTACGACGAGCTCTTCGTCACCTCCATAAACGAGAAACATATCCTTAGTCCTTTTCAGGTAATTCAGGATATTCTTGACCGCTGTCTAGTGTTCCACTCCAGGATCAGATCTTGATGCCTAATATGTAAGCAGCTTCTCCAAGGTCCTTCATTGAAAAACACTTATTCAAGTAGGCCTTTATGCTTTCCAAAAGTTCTATATCATTTCCCATCAACAGTATGTCATCCACATATAATATGAGAAATGCTACAGAGCTCCCACTCACTTTCTTGTAAATACAGGCTTCTCCATAAGTCTGTATAAACCCGAACGCTTTGATCATTTCATCAAAGTGAATATTCCAACTCCGAGATGCTTGCACCAGCCCATGGAAGGAGCGCTGGAGCTTGCATACCTTGTCAGCATTCTTAGGATCGACAAAACCTTCCAGCTGCATCATATACAATTCGTCCTTAAGGAAACCGTTAAGGAATGCCGTTTTGACGTCCATTTGCTAGATCTCATAATCATATAATACGGCAATTGCTAACATGATTCAGACGGGCTTCAGCTTTGCTACGGGTGAGAAGGTCTCATCGTAGTCAACCCCTTGAACTTGTTGATAACCCTTAGCGACAAGCCGAGCCTTATAGACGGTCACATTACCATCCGCGTCAGTCTTCTTCTTAAAGATCCACTTATTCTCTATGGCTTGCCAATCATCGGGCAAGTCCGTCAAAGTCCATACTTTGTTTTCATACATGGATCCTATCTCGGATTTCATGGCTTCAAGCCATTTGTTGGAATCTGGGCGCCATCGCTTCTTCATAGTTCGAAGGTTCACTATTGTCTAACAACATGATTTCCAGGTCAGGGTTGTCGTGCCACTCTGGTGCGGAACGTGTCCTCGTGGACCTACGAAGTTCAGTAGCACCTTGATCCGAAGTTTCATGATCATCATCATTAACGTCCTCTCTAGTCGGTGCAGGCACCACAGAAACATTTTCTTGTGCTGCGCTACTCTCCGGTTCAAGAGGGGGTACCTTGTCAAGTTCTACTTCCCTCCCACTTACTTCTTTCGAGAGATACTCTTTCTCTAGAAAGGATCCATTCTTGGCAATCAAGAT
>NW_025244369.1:0-2778 GCF_018294505.1 Triticum aestivum
TTTTGCTCTGTTCTACCTTGGAGTATTACCATCTTTATATCAAGAATGTCATGGGAATTGCACACCATCTCTTATAAATTCTTGACGCAGTAATACTTCTTGCCATCATTGTTCATTCCTCGGTTTCCGTGTTATTGCAACCGGAATGCCAACAAGTGAATCGTGATGTGTGAAATCAATACTGCTAGCAACTCCGTTGCTTAGTGGTTGATGGACAACATTCTCATTTTTAGCGTGTTGGTTATTGAATCGTCACCCTAAGGTTGATTGTGCTACCTAGTCCATTTTCCAGGGAGCACTCTTCGATCAATGAGTTGGATTTTGTCAATCCCTCGCTCTTTTGATCATATCATCTTGCCCTGAAAAGCAAGATTGTTCTCGAGCTTAGTAACATATCGGTGGTTCGTGATTTTTCGAACATCTTCTCGGAAGTATTACCAGGTTGTCACCTGACCGCTATGTTGAGTTCGTGATCAAGATGGTTTATTCCTGTAAACCACCCTTTCTCCAAGAATCCGTGTTGGTTACCCTGAGCTAGTTGGTTAAGCCAAACAACAACTTGGAGAGTTGGAAGATAAAAGCTTGTCCGACTTAGCTCATCCCAAAGGGTTGTTTTTGTGTGTGTGTTGAAGAAGGATGGTATCTTCATTGATTGATCCTCGTGACCAGTTGTTGGAGCTATCGTCTTGCTAAAACTTTGATTTGAGTATGGGCTATCCTCAAATCAAATCAGATCCAATGATGTTCGTAATGTTGTCTTACTCGTGAATTTTCTTCGAGCATACATCATTAAATCTTTTGGGTCTGACCAATACTAGAACCTTGTTCACATAGTTATGGAATTCCATCTCCATGGGAATCTGGATGAATTGTTGTTGAGCCCATCGACAACATCCTTGTCCTCTCCATAGTTTTGTTGAACATTAAGCTAGTGTTGGAAACTTTTGAAAGCATTGTTCATGTTAGTTCATGAAGCATATGTTTGGATGAAAGAAGTGACTTTCTCTAATTCACGTGCACTTGGTGTAAGTTGCCTCTGTGGATCCGAGAAAGATTGTTTTTGCTTCCTTTGGAATCATTCCAAGTCAGTCATGCACGTGCGAAGTATACCATGGCTTGAGAGATTAGCTACCTCCATTCCATCGGTATTCCCTAGCACACCAAGCCACTGATTGATTTGTTCAAGGAGAAGAAGTTCCTTCTTAAGAATCATGACTTATGTTAGGACTTCGCTATCCTCGTTGATGGTTCCCCCTGAACTCGGTAGTGTTTTATTGTAAGACTACCATGTGATAATGTTTTGTCTGGGACAACGTGTTCACATGTGAGTAGCAGAACCAGCTCATGTTTTGGAGCTTGCTATCGTAATTCATTTCCCGAGAATCTTGCAACGTCATCTCGTCGATTTGTGTTGCAAACTTTCATTTTTCTTCCTAGACTCGATGAGTCTAGAATATCCTGACACCAACCAGATCTGAATCTCAGGCGGATATGATGGTTGGAACATTTCCCAAGAACTATAATATTGGTTCCTCGATAACCGGTAAAGTGGATGTCGTGGCCAACACACCCAGCCGGAAGACCTATTATTGTAGTATATTGTTTGAGGAAGTTGGCCACCTCCCCATAAGGATTTCGTAGGATTTACTTCCGTAGTTATTCCTTATGGATTCTTGTGCTCCCGAAGTCCGACCTTTACTTGATGTTCTAGAAATCAAACCATATGAATGGGATACGCTAGCACATCAAGGAGAACATTAGAAGCGGAGTGCTAAATGTCTCTCGGTCGATTATCCAGATTTTGTGACCTTGGCATTGCTAAGGTGAATTCTGAGAAGGTGTTATCTTCCTTTGTATCTGCATCATCCATCACTATTCGTCATGGTAGTCTGTTGTGTTGCCAGGATCCTTGACACGGATATTGGTAAAACCTTGATGAATACAGAAATGCTCAAGTTCTTGGGAGCACGCACAAGCGCTAGGTGTTATCATCGACACTAACTGGGCTTGCTCTCAGTTTCCTCGGTTATGTTATAACTCCTCTAACCGTGGACTCACTCTCTACTGTTGAGCTTCTCCTCAATTACTAAAATCATCCCTTGTGTTGTTTTCAACAAGGTAATCCACATCATCCATTCTAATCCGGGTATGCCATTCTACCGAACCCCTCCAAATGGTCGCTCGAGAATTGCCTTAGGTTGGTATAAAAGATTTTCGATGACCTCTGAATCAAAGGTAATTCTTTTTGCCACTTAAGGTAATAATCTATGAATCTCCCTCCTCCAGGATGTCCCGCTGTCGCATCATGGCAACTTAACTGCTCGCTACATTGACAACCGTTCACCACCCTCTTAAGTGTGGAATTGTTTTCTACCTAGTGAACCTTCGCCATCCGTTCCACTCCATCCCTTTGGATGAATGCTTCGTATCTCAGCTCGAGAGATGTTCTTACCTCTCACTCCATGAGTTGATCTTGAATACTCGATCTTCAAGGAGATCGTCTTCTGTAGAGTCTCCTTCTGTCGTCATCATGTTGGATGAAGACCTTGCAAGCAAAGACGTCAAGATTGTTTTGAGTCAATAGATCAACACCTCGAGAAGACAGTTGGATCTTGGAGCTCATGTTATTAGTCTGTGTCCCATTTGTCTGCTTACCTCACGCCTTGAATCTCGGGGCGAGATTCTTGTTTAGTGGGGGTGAGTTGTCACGTCCCCAGTTCAAGCCTTGCTTGTCTCTGCATAAGCATCCATGCATCATGTCTAAATTTATTGGAAACT
>NW_025244370.1:0-2778 GCF_018294505.1 Triticum aestivum
GGGCACAAGAGATCCGCATCCCAGAAGTGAACCAGTAACAACGAAGTCGTCGTGTTTTGTATAACAATACTTGGTCGTTTTTAAGACTGTCCCGGACTTCGTTGTCTAGAGTTGGCATACCTTTTGTGTACCTTCTACTTAAGTTCTTAAGATACATGCTGAATGCGACCTACTATTGTGGGGTCATTAACTTGTTAGTTATTCAACGTATGCATGGAAACATGATTATTCTGGCACGACATAAAAATGTGCCCTTCTGCTCATAAACGCTCATATGCAGGTTCTATCAGCCCGAAGGTTTATTATGTTTGCTATGCGCCACTATCGCTAGATGTTGCCTGTTCATATGTTTGGTATCTAAGTTGATGTACTACAAATTTTCCTTATTATATATATTCATATAATCTTTAATGACATTTTATGATCTTCATTATGACAAGTCACATATTCGTCGAAGGGAAATTCAACAGTTCGGACTAGTCACCCAGGATCGAGAGGCCGCCGTAAAAGCTAGACCATGCATGTCTTCCAAATTTGGCATTTCATATACAACTTTTTAATCAACAAGTACTTTATGTGTTTATATATTAAATATGCACACGCTGTCATGGCAGCAATTTTTGCAGCCGTGGCAAATTACTTTTTCCCTAAAGTATTAGCAGCAGAGATATCGTTACTATAACACATACCAAAAAAAGTGAATCACCGGGTTCATAATGGGGTTGAGATATGACTCTAGAACCCACGTACTTGTTACAAATGATATTCTGCTACAATTTTGTTACCAGTGAGTAGTTTATATACTCATTTATTGAGAAATGTGATGTTTTCAATCTGAAGATATTTACTTCCAAGACCCCCTTACTTTTAAGCCTTCTAACACATTCTCCTAGCCAGCTGACATTTGCTTGATTCATTATCACAGTGCTAGAAAAAACTAGATCTAAACTAGTCGAATCTCTGTAGAACCCCTTTTTATAAGTGGAAGAAGGAGAACATGTATAAAACAATATTGATGTGGATGAAATTGATCAAAATTACCGATGGCCCCCACATAAGATAAGGGTTTGAACTTCTAATTAACTAGTTGTTTCTCAGTTCTCTCTTTCACATGTTTCTAATGAACGATAGTTAGATGCCGATAGTGAATCGAACTATGTAGGTATCAATATGAGAGTTGATAGCCAAAATTATCGACATACTCAGATATCGAGTCTATGGTTTCACCGAAATAGAAAAGTTCACTCTTTTAGAAATCAATTTTGAGACCAGAAAGCTCCTCAAAGTCATATAATAAGTATGGTGTCATGATCCATAAAAAGTATGTTGTCATCTTCTTCCCAGTGAATGGACAAGGCATCTTCTACCCAATGATGAATTACACTCCTAATTTGACTGGCCACTTTAGCTCATTCAACAAGAATAGCTAACATGTCTATTACGATGTTGAACAAAATGAGGGACATGCATCCCCTTGCCGAAGACCCTTCCATGTATGGAAATTGCTGCCAACAACATCATTAAAATTGATGGCCACACTACCACAAGAAACGAATGACGAGCATGGGACATAGCCGTCCAGACACATTTCGGGGCATGAAGGCGCGCATTACCGCATTCCACGGTGGTTGTGTGCATCGCATGCTGCAGAGACCGAGGTACTCCGCCTTTTCGAAAAAAAACGTCAATGGTGGTGGCAGCGGTGGGCTAAGCCGTGGCGGTAGTTTTCCCGTGCTCGTGGCTGCAATTAGGTTGTGGTGGTGGCCGTGCTTGTGCCATACCTATTTTTTTTTGAACATCAGTACAGACACAAGCGCTCATATACACGCGCATACACTCACCCCTATGAACGCACACACGCACACCCTATCCCTATGAGCGCCTCCGAAAAACTGAGCCGGCATATCATCTTGAGATTTACGAAGTCACCGTAGGCGCCTCATCGTCGACGGGAACGTCTCCTCCCACTGAATGCACATCGCCGGAAATCCTGAAATAAATCCAAAAATAAATGCAAGCATCAGGATTTGAACCCTGGTGGACTGGGAATACCACAGTTCCTCTAACCATCCAACCACAGGTTGGTTCGCATCATAACTAATTATCAAGTTTGGTTTAGATGCTCTATCAATGTAAGTCGTTGTGCAGCTTATTTTCCACCCTTCTACATGGCTGAAATCGATTATACTGAACGTGTTCAATATATTCTTCTATTTTTTGAGGAAGAACCTATTACCCAATGACCATACAGTTGGACCCAAGTCAGTTTGGAACATCCATCGCCCCGTTGAGAAAAAAACGCCTCCGTGTCGCATGTCTCGGGCGACACGGGCGGCTCCCTTCCCCCACCGTAGCTAGCCCCGTTAACACTGTCGGCCAACTCACCGCCGCCCGAGGAGGTCGTCAGGCGAAGCCTGCGCAGCGGACGGCGGCGGCGGGGCACCTCCTGCTCGTGCCACGGTGGTTGGAGGCGAGCCCGTGCGGCGGTACTGCTGGTCCTTGGGACGGCGAAGCACCATGGCCGGGATGGCGATGCTTGGTGGTGGTTTCGCCTAGGCGCGACGATGGTTGGGGTTGACCCTGACACGTGTGTCAAGGATCTGGGCCTCGTCCTCTAGATCAAGCCATCGGAGAGCAGATCGGACCAGCGACACCTAGGCTGCTCCGGCCTCCATCTGGATGGTGTCTGGTCATTCCCTTCGCCTCCTCCCCTCGTGTCCGTAGTTGTAGATCCAAAAGTCGTGCTCGTCGGACGGTTGCGGTCTGCGGCATGCTGTT
>NW_025244371.1:0-2777 GCF_018294505.1 Triticum aestivum
GCCATGGAGCCAAAGGCCCAAAGCTGGTGTTTGTGGTAGTTTGGTTTGGTTGTGATGCCCTATTTTCATGCCATGTGCTCCCAAGGCACTATATTGATTCCTTAACTTGCCATGTTTGATGTACTATAGATTATAACTGAAAATATTGCACACACAATTCTGTTGGCCATTATTTATCATAGTCCTCTCATTTGCTGGTGTTCATCCACTTAGGGTTTTAATTTGGTTGAGTCGTAACGCGTTTAGTTGATGCATACATGCTGTCTAGAACAAGTTTTTTGTCCTTTCCCTCTGTAGCGAGTTATTGCAACCTCCAATTCCAAGCCCTGATCAAATATGTTGATCTTTGCCCTGGCTAGTTATTTCTTTCTTTTGACTGCAATGGCCACTTTCTTTGAACTAAATCACATAACAAGACTGGTAAAGTAAACTAGGAGTTGGTTGGTTCTCATCTAAGACTAGAGTGGAAAAATTAGAGGGAGTCAGTATTTCATAAGCAGCTAAGACTAGAAGTAGTGCTATGTATAGGGTTGCTCTGTTGGCTTTTGACGATTCATTGGCCCTGGTTGACGTGATGTTGATTATCTTGCTGTTAAATAATGGATTGACTGGCTTAATCAGGACCTTTGATCCTTACTTGCTGGCATTGCTCCTGTATGATCTGGTTGTTGCTCTGATCAACTATTGCTGTCAGCTTGACCGTATATTAGTGTTGCCTTGATTCTATACTGATGTTGATACTTCAGAGTAACACATCTTTTGGAAATCTGGACGAGCTCATCGGCCACTAATTAATTACTTGCTCTCTGTCCAGGGCGGGGCCTGACTTGATGATGAGGACATTGAAATTTGATCTTGTTGAGGGCGACAAGGCGGATGGATGGAGCTTGTAGCGCTGCTGGATGTTTTGTATGCGGCACAAGTATGTGTTGTCTATTCCTCTCCTCTGTAGGACTCAAGAAGATGTTTGCCGTTGAAGAGAAGGGATTGAGATGGGTAAGAAGAAGAGAAGATTATAGAAGAGAAGAGACACAACGTAGCTGTTAGGTGGTTCATCACCTTGGTTAGATAGATTCTTGATTTCAGAATTGTGTTGCAAGTGTTTGTTTCCTGACTTGGTAACTATCCCTCCCTGATTTGGTTTCTTTATGCAGTGAATTTTTAAATTCCCAACATTGATCTGGAGTGAGTCCAAAATAAATAAATGCCTTTGTGCTTTTTTTTTGGATTGGTTGAATGAATGTGTGCTTTTTTTGGCTGGCTGGCTCAATTAGTTAATTCTCCATGAAAAAAATAGTGAATGAACATCGGCTCATCCAATGTTTATATAATAACTGGCGCATGAAAAAAATTATATATGTGTGATGATTTATGTAAAGCAAGTGCGTTGCTTGCTTTCAAATTTATTTGGCACTTAGAAAGAGAGAGAAAAAGAAAGTGGAGTAGTGGTGTTTGTTTGCATGGGATGTGAGCAAACAGAGCAGAGGATTGATTATCTGGCTGGTCTTGTTGTTGCTTGTCCTCCCTTTTGACAAGTATTAAACATGGATGGATGCATGAAAATGAATGATATGTGTGATGGATTTTGAAAAGCATTCAAATTTACCACTAGAAACTGACTGGCCTTTCTTTACGTGTTTGTTTGTATCTATGTAAGGATGGATTATTTGGTTGGCAACAATCAACCATTTGGCCTCCTTGACAATTAATTGAACAAGGATGGAGCTGCTGGATTCCTGAAGCCTCAAAGTAAGTATGTATGTTTACCTCAATCAAGACTAATTTGCTACCGACCTAGTATGATAGTGCTATCATCTCTAGCCATCCATACGATATAATTAAGCGGCATCTCCTTTTCAATGCCATGTTGCCTCGCCAACACAAGTTAACTCCGCTCTTGGCATAGCGCAAGAGTAGGAAATAGGGTGGCGAGAAAGAGAAGTGGTACCGAGATACTGTCAATCGACACCATTTCTCAAGCCACTCAGCTACACGGTGAAAATGATTTATCTTTATAGCATCAATCACTGGGAGATCTTTATACATCACAAACGATGAATAAGTCGCGTCTTATATTTGGTATATATTAATCAGTTGATTAATCCAGCAAATGCAGTAACAAATCAGTGACTTTAGTTTGTGCTAAATCGGGTTGATATGGGGGGTGGGAGCGTCTGCGTCGGTACTTTGTTAAAAAGAAGGAAGGTTTATTAAGAGAGACAAGGGAGGTAATTAGGGATTGATTACCAGACGTGATTCAGAGTAGTACCTATACCTACTACCAGGCGTTATTTGAGGGAGGGACTAGTTACTACTTGCCTATTAGTTGGGAAACGTAACAACTCCCGGCTAATTACTCGTGCATGCATTCCTCCTAGTAACTACTACCTCCGTCCGGGATTACTAGTCCGGCCGACCGAATCCGCAGGACCAAGGCAAAACAAACACGCATGCAAACTCCTCGATTCACGTTGTTATTAATTACTGCATGCATCTGCTGGCTTCTACGCATATCCCTTGCATTGGCTAGCTTCACGCATGCAGCGGGCAGAGTACTAGGCCCGAGACAAATGCGTGCATGCAGCCAGCCTCCTTCGCATGCAGCGGCTAGGAATTAATTTCCTTTAATCAGTTGAACAGCAACCGAGAGAAGCGGCCTAGTAAAAATAGGACGCGGCTGTGCTGCTGAACGGCCTTGTAAACCCGTACGGAGGTAGTAGGCACTCAACAAAAACCAAAGCATCTTCCTTCAATGCTGCCAACAATCCGCCTCCTCC
>NW_025244372.1:0-2777 GCF_018294505.1 Triticum aestivum
GATTTATCGATGAACTACAGACTTAACGGTTCAATACCAAGAGAGATTTTGAAGTTGTGTGGACTTTCTTGGTACTTGGATTTGTCGTACAATTCCCCTTTTGGAACCATTCCCAATGAAGTTGGTAGTCTGGCAAATCTGAACCAACTGATTCTATCAGGAAATCAGTTGTCTGGCAAGATACCCGACAATATTCAGAATTGCACAGTGTTGGAAGAGTTATTTTTAGATGATAATTCCTTTGAGGAGAGCATACCACGATCATTGGCGAATATAAAGGGGTTTGATACACTGAACCTGACCAAGAATAAGCTCTCGGGTAATATTCCTGACGACCTTGGTAGCATTAGAAACCTACAAGAACTCTACCTAGCACACAACATGTCAGGATCAATCCCGTCACTTCTACAGAATTTGACATCATTGTCCCAATTGGATGTGTCCTTCAATAATTTGCAAGGCAAGGTACCAAATGAAGGTGTTTTCAGAAACATTACTTATTTAGCAGTTGCTGGGAATATCAATCTGTGCGGTGGCGCACCTGGACTTTAGTTGGCTCCATGCTCCACGGCCTCCTTAAACAGGAGCAATCTTGTAGTCACTTTCACTTATTCTTCATGTTCGGGTGCTTTCCGAGAAGCTAAAAACAAGGCCGAAGGGAATTCATCAATCTTCAATTGCTTTTTTTTTTGGAAATGAGGATGACCCCCAGCCTCTGCATCAATCGATGCATGCAGCCATATTATTAAATAAAAGCGTAACAAAGTCACAAGGTCTAGTGAAGCTAACAGTCTGAGCTTAAGTCGAAAAGAAAAATAAAATTGCCATCTCTTGCGACAAAGAATAGATTACCATATCTACACACCTAGCCTATTATTAGCTCGCCATCCAAATCGGCTAAAGGTAGCCCGTGCTACCGTCTTCCAAGGGTTGCACCCAATAGCCAAAAGCTCCCTGAAGTCCGCATGAGTGAGTAACAACCATATACGGATCCAAGCTATAGCTTTGTTGATAACCTGCAAAAAATAGTGAAGTTTGTTCCATTAAAAATCAAATCATTTCTAGTATTCCATATAGCCCAAAATAATGCACATATCCCTATCCAAATATGTTTGGCTATGTGTATGTCCACTCCGTTAAGCCACGTCCCAAATAACGTGTTCATGCTCATGGGTGGATGAACGTTAAAAGCTATATGAATTGATCGCCATAACAATTTTGCAATTGGACAATCGAGAAAGAGGTGTCTAATCGATTCATTGTGCTGACAGAAACATCACCTAGAATTACCAACCCAATTCCTTTTCACCAGGTTATTTTTTGTCAGAATGACACCTTTGTGAATGAACCACATAAAGATTTTGATTCAAAGTGGAACTTTAATCTTCCAAATGTGCAATGACCTTGACAATGGCCCAGAATCAATTAACTCCAAATACATAGATTTCACTGAGAAGACTCCACTCGAGGATAGCTTCCCGCGAATTGTATCAACCTGATCTGATAGTTGAACATCCATCAACCTACGGACCAGGTGCAACAAAGCATTCCAACGTTCCCCTACTAGGGATCTTCTAAATTTGATATTAAGCGATACCGAATTTAATACGGTGGCGACATAATCTTCCTCACGTTGCACAATATTATATAGGAAAGGGTATTGCAAAGCCAAAGACATATCCCCTAGCCATGTATCCTCCCAGAATCTCATGTTGGTACCGTTACCAACAAGGAACTTCACCCGTTGGAAGAATGTGACCTTTGTCTTCATTAACCCCTTCCAAAAGGGTGAGTCTATTGGTCTAGCGGTTACGTGGGCTAAAGTCTTAGAGTGTAGGTACTTATTCTGAAATATTTGTACTCACATACCCTCGGTCTCAACAGATAGTGTGTATAGCCATTTGCTAAGTAGACATCTATTCTTTACTTCTAAATTCTCGATCCCTAGCCTACCCTGTTCTTTCGGTCTACAGATAATATCCCATCTAGCCAATCTGTATTTCTTCTTGGCCTCATCACTTTGCCAAAAGAACCGGGATCAATAGAAGTCTAATCTTTTCCGTACCCCTACTGGTACTTCAAAGAAAGATAGGAGAAACATCGGCAGACTCGTCAAAACCGAATTTATCAAAACCAGCCGACCTCCGTAAGACATTAGCTTGCCCTTTCAGCAGCTTAATCTTTTTTCAAATCTATCTTCGATACATTTCCATTCCTTGTTTGTCAATCGCCTATGGTGAATTGGGATCCCCAGGTAGCTATACGGTAAGGATCCCATTTCACAACGGAACAATTGTCTGTATTCATCTTGTTCCTCTTTAGCTCTCCCAAAGCAGAACAATCCGCTTTTGTTGAAGTTTATTTTTAGACCAGACAATTGCTCCAATAGGCATAACACAAGCTTCATATTCCTAGCTTTTGCAAGATCGTGTTCCATGAATATAATAGTGTCATCTGCGTATTCTAGAACGGAAACACCCCCTCTACAAGGTGGGGGACGAGTCCTCCTACTTGGCCACTCTCTTTAGCCCGACCGATAAGTACTGCCAACATATCCGCTACAATGTTGAACAGCACATGAGACATAGAGTCACCCTGACGTAACCCCTTATGTGTCTGGAAAAAATGTCCTGTGTCATCATTGACTTTTGTAGGCCGAAAGACCAAGGGGGTCTAGGCATTGGAAATTTAGAGGTGAAGAACAGATGTCTTCTCAGCAAGTGGTTGTATAAGTTATCTGTAGAGACGGATGCCACTTGGGCACCGATTCTTCATAA
>NW_025244373.1:0-2777 GCF_018294505.1 Triticum aestivum
CCCCCCCCCATGAGCCAACATCAGGGGTTTCGCCCTAAGGCGCCTCCTGATCCATCTCTCCCTGGCCCGGTATCCTTTGAGACAACATTTCGTTGTCGTCCACGGGCCGGGGAGTGGAGGCCGTCAGGAGCGAATAGTTGTTCATCTCCGACAAGCTCAAGGACCCATCCGAGGAGGATGAGTCGATGTGCGCTTTGGACGGACTGCGCAAACATATCTTGACATAATAAGAAGCCATAAAACTAAAACATGCAAGAAGTGTTATGGAATCCGAATACTTACGACTTCGCCAGGGGCTTGGCCCTGGGGAGCCACTCCTCCTTGCTTTAGGCGGCGGTTGTGGCGTGGTCTGGAGGGAGGGTCCTTCCCTTCTTGGACCCTTCGGCCTCCCCGGAAGGGGTGGCCGTCCTTTTCTTCTCCCACTCGGTTTGGGGGAGAGGGTTTTCCTCTTCCTCCTCCTCATTGTCGTTGGAGGAGTGCGCCTCGGTGTCATCGGACGATGAGTCCGACAACACCTTGCACCGGAGACTTTTCTTGGTCTCCGTGGCCTTTGTCATGGCCTTCTTCTCCGGCACCTCATAGGGCACCGGAACCAGCATCTCCGTCAGGAGAGCGGTAGCTGGATCTTCAGGCAACGGATCCAGACAGTCGATCTGCTCCGTCGTCACCACATAATCCTGTTAAATCAGTGCGGTTGCTTAAGTTCCTCCCACGAATATATTGAGGAATGGCACATCTTGCGAAAGGTAAAATGCTTACCGAAATGGCATGGCGCTTGGCACTGAGTCCACGGTCCTCGGTGGTGGGAGGAGGAACTTCGCCGGCCTTGAACAACACCTTCCAGGCGTCTTTGTGCGTCGTGTCAAAGAGCTCTTGCAGTGTCTGGTGTTGGGCCGCGTTGAACTCCCACAGGTTGAATGCCCGTCATTGACACGGGATAATCCGGCAAAATAGCATGACCTGGACCACATTGACAAGCTTGATCTTCTTGGTTATCATATTTTTGACGTAGTTCTGGAGTCCGGTCAGCTCCACGGGCGCGCCCCAGGCTAGGCCCTTCTTCTTCTAGGAGGTGAGCCGCATGGGGATGCCGGATCGGAATTCAAGGGCCGCCACCCAGTTGGCGTCGTGCGGCTTGGTGATGTAGAACCACCCCGATTGCCACCCCTTCACGGTCTCCACATAGGAGCCTTCGAGCCAGGTGATGTTGGGCATCTTTCCCACCATGGCGCCTCCGCACTCCTCCTGCTGACCGACCACAATCTTAGGCTTCATGTTGAAGATCTTCAGCCACAGGCCGAAGTGGGGCCTGATGTGGAGGAAAGCCTCGCACACGACGATGAACGGCGAGATGTTGAGGATGAAACTAGTGGCCAGATCATGAAAATCTAGCCCATAATAAAACATGAGCCCGCGGACAAATGGGTGGAGGGGGAATCCCAGTCCACGGATGAAGTGGGCGAGGAACACAACCCTCTCGTGGGGTCCCGGAGTCAGGATGATCTGCCTGCGTCTGAGGGCCGGTGCGCGATGTCTGCGGCCAAGTATCCGGCCGCCCGAAGCTTCGTAATATCCTCCTCCGTGACGGAGGAAGCCACCCAATTGCCTCCCGCTCCGGTCATGTTTGGCTGTATGGAGAAGGTGAGAACTGGGGCGCTGGAGCTCGAGCGTGCAAGAATGGATGAGCAAAGAAGGAAGAAGGCGTGGGTGAAAGAGGAGAATCCCTATCTCTTTATAAAGGCGGTAGAAACTGTGCGCCTCCCCACTTGTCCGTTAAGATCGCTTGTTTCCCAAGCGCCACAATTGATGGCACGGTTAGGACATGATCTCTTCTTCGACAAGACGTGTCAAGGAAACTGCCTCGCATTACATGTAGTAGTTGGTTGTGAAAAATGGTTCGAATAATGACCGGACCATGGCGTGATGTCATAAAAATCTGTCAACAGATTAGATTTGTGGAAAAAAGTGCTCTCTACGGTGGTATGTGGAATTTGCTTTGCAGAGCCGGACACGATCCTTGTGTTCAAAATTTTTTATGGAGTATTCGGAGAAGGAACCCGCCTTGCAATGCCGAAGACAATCTGCACGCCAGACTCATCGTCATTGAAGCCTGGTTCAGGGGCTACTGAGGGAGTCCTGGACTAAGGGGTCCTCGGACAGCCGGACTATATACTTTGGCCCGACTGTTGGACTATGAAGATACAAGATTGAAGACTTCATCCTGTGTCCGGATGGGACTCTCCTTTGCGCGGAAGGCAAGCTTGGCAATTCGGATATGTAGATCGCCTTCTCTGTAACCGACTCTGTGTAACCCTAGCCCCCTCCGGTGTCTATATCACCAGAGGGTTTAGTCCGTAGGACAAGAACAATCATAATCATATGCTAGCTTCTAGGGTTTAGCCTCTACGATCTCATGGTAGATCAACTCTTGTAATACTCATATCTTCAAGATCAATCAAGTAGGAAGTAGGGTATTACCTCCATCGAGAGGGCCCGAACCTCGGTAAAACATCGTGTCCCCTGCCTCCTGTACCATCAGCCTTAGAGGCACAGTTTGGGACCCCCTACCCGAGATCTTCCGGTTTTGACACTGACACTCGCCGCCATGGATGGGAGGAAGGAGTCGAGGGATGGGGTCATCGCGGTGTGCTCGGTGCTTCTGGAAGACACAGGATTTAGGCGGGATCGGGCACCGTAGGTGGTGCTGGTGGCGGCAGTGAGGAGTGGTGCTGGGGAGAGGGAGAGATGAGGGAGAGAGGAGCTTGCATTGGTGGGTG
>NW_025244374.1:0-2777 GCF_018294505.1 Triticum aestivum
CCCCCCACCAGGAACTATTCATCCAAACCCCCCCCAGCAATGATCACTGTTCATCTAGAGGCAGCATCGATCAGCTTTAGTTAGCAGCAGTAGCGAAGGAATCGCTCGATCGGGTTCAGTTAACAGCAATCGATCGATCGCTCGGGTTGAGTAACGCGTAGCCTGCAGTGCAATCGCACGGGTTCAGTAGGCGAATGCCTCGCTTGGGTTCAGTTAGACCCCAACGCCTCGCACCCACACGCGTGCGTGTATGAGAGAAGCATGCAAACCTCCATGCATCGCTCGTCCCCGACCACCCACTGTAACCGGGTACACCCTGATATTTTCCTCGCCCTCGCTTCTACCATGGTTTTTTCTGTCATGGACGGCCCAAAGAATGTCATGCAGCTGCGGCTCCGGCCCGCCCAGGACAAAAAGCCCATTTTCTATCATGATTTTTTGTCATAGAAGTTGGAGCCCACCACATCTACAATGATACCGGGTTTTGTCACAATTATCTTCATAGAAGTGTCATAAGTATGACAGAAAAAATTTCGTTTAGCCAAAAATGTCACGGATGTGTCTTTTTTGTAGTGATTGGGTGTGTTTGGGACACAAGAGACTCTTTGTTATTTGGTTGCAGGGTTGTTTGAGAGAGAGCATCTTCATCCTACACCTCCCATGGATTCATAAACCTTAGGTCATCGACTTGAGGGAAATTTGCTACTGTCCTACAAAACTCTGCGCTTGGAGGCCCAACACGAGTCTACAAGAAGAAGGTTGCGTAGTAGACATCTAGGACTTTCATAGAAACACTCTTATTCAAGTATCATTTTATGCTATCCATAAATTCTATATTATTTCCAATCAACAATATGTCATCTACATATAATATCAGAAATGCTACAGAGCTCCCACTCACTTTCTTGTAAATACAAGCTTCACCAAAAGTCTATATAAAACCATATGCTTTGATCACCTCATCAAAGTGTATATTCCAACTCCGAGATGCTCGCACCAGTCCATAGATGGACCGTTCGAGCTTGCACACTTTGTTAGCACCTTTAGGATCGACAAAACCTTCTGGTTGCATCATATACAACTCCTCTTTAAGAAATCCATTGAGGAATGCAGTTTTGACGTCCATTTGCCAGATTTCATAATCATAAAATGTGGAAATTGCTAACATGATTTGGACAGACTTAAGCTGCTACGGGTGAGAAGGTCTCATCATAGTCAACCCCTTGAACTTGTCGAAAACATTTTGCGACAAGTCGAGCTTTGTAGACAGTAACATTACCATCAGCGTGTCGCAGGAAACCACGGCCACCTATGGGACCAAGGGGCCCCTTGCTGGTTCGGCAAGGGGGATGTCGCATTGCATAAAGAGTAGAGGAGCATGGGGCAGCACGGCAGGGATCACACAGGCAATTCTACCCAGGTTCAGGCTGCCGCGAGGTGTAAAACCCTACTCCTGCTTTGGTGGATTGATCGTAGAAGAATGGTGGTGGCGTGTAGTACACTTGCCCGGCAGGGGCAGCAGTAGCTACGTGCGTATCGGCATCTAACTTTCCAGCCTCGCGAACTCTTTCTATGGTTGCCATGGGCCTCCTTTTATAGGTTAAGGGTTCACCACAATGGCAAATCAGGCATTATGCACTAATAAGAAGCTAGAAGTGCTATCATATCTAACTGAAGGAAATATGCCCTAGAGGCAATAATAAAGTTATTATTTATTTCCTTATATCATGGTAAATGTTTATTATTCATTCTGGAATTGTATTAACCGGAAACTTAGTACATGTGTAAATACATAAACAAAACATAATGTCCCTAGCATGCCTCTACTAAACTAGCTCGTTAATCAAAGATGGTTATGTTTCCTAACCATAGACATGTGTTGTCATTAGATGAACGGGATCACATCATTATGAGAATGATGTGATGGACATGACCCATCCGTTAGCTTAGCATTATGATCATTACAGTTTCATTGCTACTGCTTTCTTCATGACTTATACATGTTCGTCAGACTATGAGATTATGAAACTCTCGAATACCGGAGGAACACCTTGTGTGCTATCAAACATCACAACATAAATGCGTGATTATAAATATGCTCTATAGGTGTCTCCGGAGGTGCTTGTTGGGTTGGCATAGATCAAGATTAGGATTTGTCACTCTGTGTTTCAGATAGGTATCTTTGGCCCCTCTCGGTAATGCTCATCACTATAAGCCTTGCAAGCAATGTGACTAATGAGTTAGTTGCAAGATGAAGTATTAAGAAACGAGTAAAGAGACTTGCCGGTAATGAGATTGAGCTAGGTATGATGATACCGACGATCGAATCTCGGGTAAGTAACATACCGATGACAAAGGGAACAAGGTATGTTGTTATGCGGTTTGACCGATAAAGATCTTCGTAGAATATGTAGGAGCCAATATGAACATCCAGGTTCCGCTATTGGTTATTGATCGGAGATGTGTCTCGGTCATGTCTACATAGTTCTCGAACCCGTAAGTTCTGCACGCTTAACATTTGATGACGTTTTATATTATGAGTTATGTGTTTTGCTGGCCAAGTTTGTTCGGAGTCCCGGATGAGATCACGGACATGACGAGGAGTCTTGAAATGGTCCAGACATAAAGATTAATATACTGGACCATGTTATTCGGACAACGGAAGTGTTCCAGGTGGTTTTGGGTAAAAATGGAGTGCCGGAGGGCTTACTTGAACCCGCCCACCCCCCGGGGGGACTAATGGCCCACCATGGGCCTTAGTGGAGAGAGAGGATGGT
>NW_025244375.1:0-2777 GCF_018294505.1 Triticum aestivum
CCCCAAAACCCATCCAAGCCAAGCGCTTGTCTCTCCCTCTCGTAAAGCCAATCAATCGGTACAGGTCCGAGAATCCACAAGGGTTCCACCTAGATCCCGTGGCTTCTCAAACCACACTCCACACAAATCGAGCCATAATGCATCTAAAAAGGATATGATCACGGTCCTCGTTTTCTCTGCACCATACACTCTTTCCGTCACCCGGGCCGTGGTGGTTCTGAACCTATCCCCACTTGTAATTATGTTCTGTGCCACTTGCCACAGGAAGATTTTAATTTTCGCCGGTAGGCGAGCTTTCCAAATACCCGTTAAGTCACATGGGGCTGCGGATCTAAGAATCTCCTTATATAACGGTCCCATGGAGAATTGCCCTGACGGCTCGAGGCGCCAGCTGACCACATCCTGCTCCTGACTCAACTGGATCCCTTGGAGCTTTGATCGCATTTCTTCCCATTGCAGTACCTCAACCTCACCTAGAGGTCTGCGGAACCTAGGTGCCCACCTATTTTGTTGCCATACGTCTGAAACCCACTCGTTCTGATTTTTGGCGATAGCAAATAAATCAGGGAAGCTCTCCTGAAGTCGCCTACCCTCGCACCAAATGTTCGACCAGAAGCGTGTGGCCTTCCCGTTCTGCACCTCGAAACGGGTCCCTAGCTGAAGGGGAGGCTGGACCTTCTTTACTGCCCTCGCGTATTGAGATAGTTTTACATTCCTTCTGGAGCTTATGCCCCCTGGTCTAGGTATTTCCTCCTGAGGATCTGAAGCCACAGGCCCCCTTGCCCCGTTAAAATCTTCCATGCCCATTTAGTCATAAGGCACCAGTTCATAACGTTGGTGTTTATGACCTCCAAGCCTCCCGCTTCCTTTGGTTCGCATATCTTGTCCCACCTGATCATGTTGTATTTCTGTTTCCCATCCTCCTTCGCCCAAAAGAAGCGGGATCGCACCTTGTCAAGTTTTGCATGAGTGCCGTCATGTAGCAGATAGAAACCCATGATGAACATAGGGATGTTGGTGAGGCAATCATTAATGATGACTAGTCTCCCGCCAGATGCAAGGAGTTTTCCTTGTCACGGCTCCACCCTAGCCGCAGTCGTATCCACTACAGGCTGGAAATCTCCCATAGATAGCGCCCTTGATGATATAGGCATTCCCAGGTATTTCATTTGGATGGACCCCAGTTCACAATTCATCATGTGTGCCGCTCTCAGCTGTGATTCTAAATCACCTCCCATGACATTGGCCTCGCTTTTATCAAAGTTTATCTTGAGTCCCGACATCTCCTCAAAGCACATTAACAAGAATTTTAAGTTCGTTGTCTCCCACTCCGAATTCCTTATGAAGATGAGGGTGTCATCTGCATATTGTAGATGTGACAGGCCTCTCGGGATAATAACGGAGGCCACACCAGAGATGTGACCTGCCCCCTTAGCATGGTCCAGGATTGTGGCTAGGGCATCCACCAGGATGTTAAAAAGAAGCGGCGAAATTGGACTCCTTGTCGCACCCATTGGTTTCTAAAGAATGAGCCCACTTCCCCATTATTTTTCACGGCCGTTTGCCCTCCCCTCACCAGCTGACGCATCCAGCTTACCCATAGGGGATCAAAACCTTTGGCCTTAAGCACCTCCTCGAGAAAATCCCACTGTACCCGGTCGTAGGCCTTTTCAAAGTCAATTTTGAGGATGAACACCTCCTCTTTGGATTCCTCAATCTCACGAAGCACCTCATGCGGGACCGCCACCCCATCGAGAATGCTCCGGCTCCGAATAAAGGTTGTTTGACTATCGTCGATTATTTTGTTAGCCACTGGTGCCAGGCGAGTTGCGAAACCTTTTGCCATCAAGTGGAAACTCACGTTGATGAGCGTTATTGGACGAAATTGCCGGATGTTGTCCGCACCCTGGACCTTGGCAATAGTGTCAGCACCCCATAATTGAGCCTCTTAATGTCGATTTTTCCTAGTGTGAAGTCATGGACTAGGCCACAGAACTGTTGTCCCACCATGTTCCATAATTTTTTATAGAATGTCACCAGAAACCCATCTGGTCCCGGTGACATGTTGGCCTGCATTTCCCATAGGTTATTAGTCACCTCCTGGTAGGAGAAAGGTTGTGTGAGTTCCCGGTTGTCCTCGGCAGAGACTCTCCTATCTTCTCCCCACATATCTGGCCCTAGACGAGCCCCCCTCCCCCAGCGGTAGACCCTAGCAGCTTCCTATAGAAGGCGTCAATGTGTGATTGTAACTCCCCCTTCTCGGAGAAGATCCGGTCCCCCTCTCGCAGGACCCTGATGGTACATCGGCATCGCCGACCATTCGCTACCGCGTGGAAAAATTCCGTGCTCGCGTCCCCTTTCAGAACCCATTTTTGTTGCCCTCTCTGTTTCCAGTAAATTTCTTCGCATGCTAGGATAAAAACCATTTCCGCCTCCACCTCTTATCGCCTTGCCCATCCTTCTGAAGACAAGGCGTTGTTATCAGCCTGATGATCCAGAGTCTTTATATCCTCAAGCAGACTTGCTTTACGATCTCGTAACTGGCTTCCGGTTGCATTGAGGGGGCTTCTACCGAAAAATGTCCGATTAGCCATTGTGAAGCTATGTGCATTCCTCAATGCAATCTCTCAGAAGATGATCGATCCAGAAATCATACCAAGGCTAAGGAGTGATGTGGCGCAATGTCTTGTCAGTTTCGAGCTGGTGTTCCCACCATCCTTCTTCAATATCATGACGCACGTCCTAGTTCATCTAGTCGACGAGATTGTCATTCTGGG
>NW_025244376.1:0-772 GCF_018294505.1 Triticum aestivum
AACTGGATGCACTTCGTGTACAAAACGGACAATCTCTTTCAAAGTATCAGGTTTCGCACGAAAACGCATCTGCTACCAAGGGATTTCATTATTTTGAACTTATTTGAACTCCAGACTCTTTGTGTGTTCAAAATGCACCATTCAAAGCCACATCAGCAATTTTCAACCCTTTCTGACTTCATTTGTTCTTTTTCAGGCATTCACTCATATTTTTGAGCTAAATGACCATGAAATTGAAAAGCAATACAAATGAACTCTGAAAAGGTTGAAAGTTGACATGGTATCATCATTTCACCCACATAGCATGTGCTAGAAAGTTGAGAGGGTTACGGCAAAAACTTGATGCACTTCGTGTACAAAACTGACAAACTCTTTCGAAGTATCAGGGTTTCGGACGAAAACTCATCTGTTACAAAGGGATTTCATTATTTTGAACTTATTTGAACTCCAGACTCTTTGTGTGATCAAAATGAACAATTCAAAGCCGCATCAGCAATTTTCAACCCTTTCTCACTTCATTTGTTCTTTTTCAGGCATTCACTCATATTTTTTAGCTAAATGACCATGAAATTGAAAAGCAATACAAATGATCTCTGAAAAGGTTGAAACTTGGCATGGTATCATCATTTCACCCACATAGCATGTGCAAAAAAGTTGAGACGGTTACGGCAAAAACTGGATGCACTTCGTCTACAAAACGGACAATCTCTTTTAAAGTATCAGGTTTCGCACGAAAACTCATCTGTTACCAAGGGATTTCATTATTTTGAAC
>NW_025244376.1:782-2777 GCF_018294505.1 Triticum aestivum
GAACAATTCAAAGCCGCATCAGCAATTTTCAACCCTTTCTCACTTCATTTGTTCTTTTTCAGGCATTCACTCATATGTTTTAGCTAAATGACCATGAAATTGAAAAGCAATACAAATGATCTCTGAAAAGGTTGAAACTTGGCATGGTATCATCATTTCACCCACATAGCATGTGCAAAAAAGTTGAGACGGTTACGGCAAAAACTGGATGCACTTCGTCTACAAAACGGACAATCTCTTTTAAAGTATCAGGTTTCGCACGAAAACTCATCTGTTACCAAGGGATTTCATTATTTTGAACTTATTTGAACTCCAGACTCTTTGTGTGTTCAAAATGCACCATTCAAAGCCACATCAGCAATTTTCAACCCTTTCTGACTTCATTTCTTCTTTTTCAGGCATTCACTCATATTTTTGAGCTAAATGACCCTGAAATTGAAAAGCAATACAAATGATCTCTGAAAAGGTTGAAAGTTGGCATGGTATCATCATTTCACCGACATAGCATGTGCTAAAAAGTTGAGAGGGTTACGGCAAAAACTGGATGCACTTCGTCTACAAAACAGACAATCTCTTTCGAAGTATCAGGTTTTCGAACGCAAACTCATCTATTACAATGGGATTTCATTATTTTGAACTTATTTGAACTCCAGACTCTTTGTGCGTTCAAAATGCACCATTCAAAGCCACATCAGCAATTTTCAACCCTTTCTGACTTCATTTGTTCTTTTTCAGGCATTCACTCATATTTTTGAGCTAAATGACCATGAAATTGAAAAGCACTACAAATGATCTCCGAAAAGGTTGAAAGTTGACATGGTATCATCATTTCACCCACACAGCATGTGCTAGAAAGTTGAGAGGGTTACGGCAAAAACTGGATGCACTTCGTGTACAAAACTGACAAACTCTTTCGAAGTATCAGGGTTTCGGACGAAAACTCATCTGTTACAAAGGGATTTCATTATTTTGAACTTATTTGAACTCCAGACTCTTTGTGTGTTCAAAATGCACCATTCAAGGCCACATCAGCAATTTTCAACCCTTTCTCACTTCATTTGTTCTTTTTCAGGCATTCACTCATATTTTTTAGCTAAATGACCATGAAATTGAAAAGCACTACAAATGATCTCTGAAAAGGTTGAAAGTTGGCATGGTATCATCATTTCACCCACATAGCATGTGCAAAAAAGTTGAGAGGGTTACGGCAAAAACTGGATGCACTTCGTGTACAAAACGGACAATCTCTTTCAAAGTATCAGGTTTCGCACGAAAACGCATCTGCTACCAAGGGATTTCATTATTTTGAACTTATTTGAACTCCAGACTCTTTGTGTGTTCAAAATGCACCATTCAAGGCCACATCAGAATTTTTCAACCCTTTCTCACTTCATTTGTTCTTTTTCAGGCATTCACTCATATTTTTTAGCTAAATGACCATGAAATTGAAAAGCACTACAAATGATCTCTGAAAAGGTTGAAAGTTGGCATGGTATCATCATTTCACCCACATAGCATGTGCTAAAAAGTTGAGAGGGTTACGGCTAAAACTGGATGCACTTCATGTACTAAACGGACAATCTCTTTCGAAGTATCAGGGTTTCAGACAAAAACTCATCTGTTACAAAGGGATTTCATTATTTGGAACTTATTTGAACTCCAGACTCTTTGTGTGTTCAAAATGCACCATTCAAAGCCACATCAACAATTTTCAACCCTTTCTGACTTCATCCGGTCATTTTCGGCATTCACTCATATTTTTGAGCTAAATGACCATGAAATTGAAAAGCACTACAAATGATCTCTGAAAAGGTTGAAAGTTGGCATGGTATCATCATTTCACCCACATAGCATGTGCAAAAAAGTTGAGAGGGTTACGGCAAAAACTGGATGCACTTCGTGTACAAAACGGACAATCTCTTTCGAAGTATCAGGTTTCGCACGAAAACGCATCTGTTACCAAGGGATTTCATTATTTTGAACTTATTTGAACTC
>NW_025244377.1:0-2777 GCF_018294505.1 Triticum aestivum
CGAATGTGCTGGTTTTGCTCCTGGATAAAGGCTGCGACAGATCTATCCTTCCTAGTGCTGATCATCTCCCATTGTTCATCTCGGCGCCCACATATTTGATAGGTGGTGTCCTCAAGGTCCTTGTTGTAGATTTCTCCAATGCGTCCCATGGTAATATGAGCTGCCATACTCTTGCCAAGGCTCCAAGTGGGTGCTTCGAAAGAAAACTCTATGGGTTTAGAATTTGGCGAGAACGTTCTTCCTGGAACTCGTACTTGAATCATCCAGCGCTCTTCTTCTGGTAGAGTGGCGTTGTACGTCCCGGTGAAGCTTGGTATTCAAATATTCAAGTACCTAGTGACTTCCTTCAAGTGGCGTCCAAAAGGTGAGTCTTCATCTGGTTGTGCAAACTTGTTCTTCATCTCCTTCATCCTAAAGAGTGGAAAAAGAAGAGGAGTCAGAAATGAGAAGAGAAGAGTGACCTATGGTTTATCTTAGTGGTCGTGTCCTACACTCAGCATGTGCTCTGATACCATCTTGTAGCGACCCGGCCTCAGATGGTCAAGTCTCTGTGCTTCCGTGTCATCCCTGGATCGGTAATGCTGACACACACAGTACCCGAAGGACTTATAACAGAGTAGCAATCACACACTTATTACATCGAATGTCTCAAAAGAGAACTTATTACAATAACATGGCTTAAGGCCATCTAATGCGATAACAGCAGAAGGCTTGGAAGATAAAGTGAGTCCATTAACTCCAACGGCATAGCTGAGCTGCACGGCAACGACCTACGAACCTTACTCCTCGTCTGAAAAGTCTGCAACATAATACATTGCAGCCCGAGAATGGGTCAGCACATGGAATATGCTGGCAATGTAACACAAAAGAGCAATAACAGAATAATACTACCACTACATGCATATTTGGTTGGTGGAAAGCTCTATAGTTACAGTTTTGCGAAAAGCCAATTTTTCCCTACTACAAAGGAATAAATTTTAATTTAACTATCATGGTGGTTGAAACATCATTTGAGAAGGTAACCCCAACTCAATGATCCCAATTAAAATAGTTAACAACCCGGCAAGATTAATTAGAAGTGTTGAGATACATGTGAATACTCAAGTACTAGATACTCAGAATTGTCCATAACCGGGGACATGGCTAACCATGATTAGATTGTACACTCTGCAGAGGTTTGCGCACTTTTCCACTCTGCAGAGGTTTGGGCACTTATGTGCGACCGCCAGACGCTGATGACCTAAGCCACATAATCCAGCAGCCAGAAGAATCGGCCAGACAATTCTGGACAGGGTTCCTAACCAAGAAAAATCAAATAGTTGACTGTCCGGACGCCGAGGCCCTTGCTGCCTTAAGGCACAACATCCGAGATGAATGGCTTGCCCGACACCTAGGACAGGAAAAGCCGAAATCTATGGCAGCCCTCACGACTCTCATGACCCGCTTCTGCGCGGGCGAAGACAGCTGGCTATCTCGTAGCAATAACATAATCAAGAGCCCTGGTAATTCGGATACCAAGGACAACAATGGCAGGTCACGTCGCAACAAGCACAAGCGCCGCATTAACGGCGACAATACTGAGGATACGGCAGTCAACGCCGGATTCAGAGGCTCTAAACCCGGTCAGCGGAAGAAGCCATTCAAAAGAAACCCTCCTGGCCCATCCAACTTAGACCGGATACTCGACCGGTCATGCCAGATACACGGCACCCCTGAACAACTAGCCAATCACACCAACAGGGATTGTTGGGTGTTCAAGCAGGCAGGCAATTTAAGTGCCGAAACCAGAGACAAGGGGCTGCGTAGAGATGACGAGGAGGAGCCCCGGCCGCCGAACAACAGAGGACAGAAGGGATTCCCCCCACAAGTGCGGACGGTGAACATGATATACGCAACCCACATCCCCAAGAGGGAGCGGAAGCGTGCTCTCAAGGACGTCTATGCGTTGGAGCCAGTCGCCCCAAAGTTCAACCCATGGTCCTCCTGCCCGATCACGTTTGATCGAAGGGACCACCCCACTAGTGTCCGTCACGGCGGATTCGCCGCATTGGTCCTAGACCCAATCATTGACGGAATTCACCTCACCAGAGTCCTCATGGACGACGGCAGCAGCCTGAACCTGCTTTATCAGGATACAGTGCGAAAAATGGGTATAGATCCCTCAAGGATCAAACCCACAAAGACAACCTTTAAAGGTGTCATACCGGGTGTAGAAGCCAGTTGTACAGGCTCAGTTACACTCGAAGTGGTCTTCGGATCCCCGGATAATTTCCGAAGCGAAGAGTTAATCTTCAACATAGTCCCATTCCGCAGTGGCTATCATGCCCTGCTCGGATGAACCGCATTTGCAAAGTTCAATGCGGTGCCGCACTATGCATATCTCAAGCTCAAGATGTCAGGCCCTCGCGGAGTCATCACAGTCAATGGAAACACCGAACACTCTCTCCGAACGGAGGAGCACACAGCGGCCCTGGCGGCGGAAGTACAGAGCAGCCTCTCAAGGCAGCTCTCCAATTCGGGTATCAAACGTCCGGACAATGTCAAGCGCGCCCGAAGCAACCTACAACAGAGCCGGCCGACATGATCCGAGCAAGCATAGCAGTGTGGCCCCAACCCCAGCCCTCGTCAGATGGTGCTATCGGTACCACGCGTACATAATTACGCTTTGAAAATACCATGGGCATAAAGGGAGGGGCACAACTATGGCACGCCCAGAATGCGGCTCAACCGCACTTAGGGGCTCCCTATTCGGCCGTTTTCCTTTTTTTATATATATA
>NW_025244378.1:0-2777 GCF_018294505.1 Triticum aestivum
GCCTTTTTCATTTATAGATGTCTGTACTCAGACATGATAGCTTCCGCTTGTGCTTGATTTGTATGCTCTGAGTGTTGGGTCATGAGACCCATGTTTGTAATATCTCGCTCCTCGGAGCCTATTGAATAAACTACTTGAGTCGTAGAGTCATGTTGTGATGCCATGTTGTATTTGCACATATCGAGCATATTGTGTGTATGTTATTGAAATGCTTGGTATGTGTGGGATCTGACCATCTAGTTGTTTATCTTTAGTAGCCTCTCTTACGGGGAAATGTCTCCTAGTGTTTCCACCGAGCCATGGTAGCTTGCTACTGCTCCGGAACACTTAGGCTGGCCGGCATGTGTCCTTCTTCGTTCCTGTGTCTGTCCCTTCGGGGAAATGTCACGCGATGAATACCGGAGTCCTGCTAGCCCGCTACAGCCCGGTTCACCGGAGTCCTGCTAGCCCAGTGCTACAGCCTGGATTCACTCGCTGGTGACCGACACGTTCGATGCTGGGTCATGGATGCCTGTCCCTGTAAGTCTGTGCCGCTTTGGGTTTACGACTAGCCATGTCAGCCCGGGCTCCTTATCATATGGATGCTAGCGACACTGTCATATACGTGTGCCAAAAGGCGCAAACGGTCCCGGGCAAAGGTAAGGCGACACCCGTGGGAATACCGTGCGTGAGGCCGCAAAGTGATATGAGTTGTTACATGCTAGATCGATGTGGCATTGAGTCGGGGTCCTGACAGCGTTGGTATCAGAGCTTGACTGCCTGTAGGATTACCAAGCCAAACTGGTCGAAGTTGAGTCTAGAAATTCTTTAGTTATATAAGGGAATAGATTGTGGGATGGAACGTAAGGCTCTTTTTACTCCTTATACCTCATGCCCTTCTGATCTGAGTCATCTTATCTTTCCTGCGGGGATTAAGAACTAGGCTATCTCTCCTTTCTATTAGGATCACGTGTTACTAATCAGTAGACTTATAAGATTGTTGGATTTAAGTCTCAGTTCAGTTCCTACTACCTCCGTATGTTAATTGTTGATCTCGAAACCTTGATATTGTGCTTCTGAGTGGTTATGCCACCATTTTTGTGATTGTCTCAAATCTTTTTGAGCAATTATAGCCGTTATGCTGTCCGAGTCATCCCAGGTTTCTAAGTAGTCTGATGCATTTGCAAATCCTTCTTTCCGTTTCAATGTTCCCATGGGCCAGATTAACCACACTAATCAGTGAGTTGAGGTACTCCGTTACCTTGACATATATGTCGGAGATATTATTATGACCCTAGGTGTCTTAGGGGATCATCTAGTAATTTAGCCATGATTTGTGTTCCCAGTGTGATGATTCTGGCCATCATTCTCGAAAGCATCCCGTGATGCTACTTAGTAATAGGTATTCTGTTCCTGGGTTCTTGAACCCGAGATTCACCCTACTTGCTTCATGTTGATAGTTTTGCTCGTTCCTTTAGGTTATTAGTAACCTTTGCATTAGTCCTCGATGTTCGTGGTATTCCTTTCTTCCAAATACTATGAACCGCTTATGGCAGATGTTCCTCGCTGATCGAAAGATCACAACCAGAGTGCTCTCGATGGGTTCTCGATTCTACATTGTGACTCTGCCAATTCTACCTTTCCGCATGGGTTATCCGGAAGAAATATGTTGAACTTGGTTCGACATACTAATCTATGCATCCACAACTCAGAAAATTATATGTTCCTTTGAGTTGTTCTCTTTAGTTGCATTCTGACCTTCGTCTATCAATTGATAGTCAAGAGTATGCGTGTGTTCGTTTATCGATGCCTATTACTCTTGTGGTCCGTCAAGCCATTCTATCGCTGAATGACTTGGAGAAACAAACTCCAGTACCTCATCCATATCTAGGATTGGGTCAAAGTAGTTGTATTCCGCAGATCAGATGCCAATCCAGCTTTTGGTTCTGTTCTACCTTGAAGTATTACCGTCTTTATGTCAGGATTTCATGAGGATTGCACCGGCTCTTGTGAATTCTTGATGTAGTGATACTTCTCGCCATCATTATTCATCCCTCGGTTCCGTGTTGTCGCAACCGGAATGCCGACAAGTGAATCGTGATGTGTGAATTAAATACTCCTAGCAACCTTGTTGCTTGGTAGATAAAGGACAATAATTTCATTCTTAGCATGTTGGTTAGTGAATCATCATTCTAAGATTGATCGTGCTACCTAGTCCATTCTCCTGGTTCACTCCTCGATCGGTGAGTTAGGATTATTTCAAATCCTTGCCCTACTGATCATATCGTCTTGCCCTGAAAAGCAAGATTGTTCTCGAGCTTAGTAACATACCGGTGGTTCATGATTTTCTGAATATCTTCTCAGAAGTATTACCAGGTTGTCACCTGACCGCTATGTTGAGTTCGTGATCAAGTTGGTTTATTCCTGTAAACCACCCCCTTCTCCAAGAATCCGTGTTGGATACCCTGAGCTAGTTGGATAAGCCAAACAACAACTTGGAGAGTTGGAAGATAAAAGCTTGTCCGACTTAGTTCATGTTAAGGGATATCTTTTGTGTGTGTGTGTGTGTTGAAGAAAGATGATATCTTCATCAATTGGTCCTCGTGAACAATTGTTGGATCTATTATCTTACCCAAACCTTTGATTGAGTATGGGCTATCATCCAATCAGACCAGAACCAACGATATTCGTAATGTTGTCTTACTCGTGGTTGATCCCTCGAGCATACACCATTATATCTTTTGGGTCTGACCAATGCTATCACCGTGTTCACTTAACTATGGAATTCCTTTTAAAAG
>NW_025244379.1:0-2776 GCF_018294505.1 Triticum aestivum
GTCAATGATCATAGGGTCCACAAGGGTCTCTGGCATTTCTGGTGACGGCTCGTCAGCTATGTTTTCAGCATTTTAAATTGAAGCTTCAGACTCTGGCGGTTGTTTCTCCGGCTCATGTGTCTTGGGATCTTCAACCGGTTTGATTGTCCTAGCTTTCTTGCTTGGTTTAGCTTTACCACTGAAGAAATAGAAAGGTCAGTATGAGTACTTACAAAGTTAAAACAATGAAGACTAAAATTATTACCCAGGGGCAGTCTTGAAAGCCAGCAGCTGAGTTCCGTTTGAGTCGCCAGAAGAGGAATTTGAGGTTCCCTGGTAGTTTGAGTCAGAAGGATTAAGTGGAGGGCGAATAAGACCTGCCTTGGGGTAAAAAAGAGTTTGAATTTGGAGGCACCTCTTTCTGGCGCTTGCGAACTGGTGTGTTGGGTAAGCCGGAGGATAACTCTCTGCCCCCACTATTCTGGGTTTGGCGTCGGGTCTCATGTTGTTGTTGCTTCCAAAGAAAGTTTGGATCCAAGTAAGCTAAAGGGTGTGAAAATCTTACTTTCCGGGTCACACATCCAATTTTCTGTCTTGGCAAAGGCTCTGAGTCGGAGGGAATGATAGTTACCTCGTCATCATCCGCCTGGCTAGACTTTGTATCATCCTGAGAGAGGTCAGTGTCAATAAGATGCATAAAAAATGAGCCAAGGGAGTCACATTCTACCTCTGACTCGTCATCCAGATCAAAGAGCTCTGAGATGTCAATTTTCTCCTTATTCTTTTTGGAGGCCTTGCTTTTGGCCCTGGGCTTCTTAGCCGCCTTCTCCTTTTCCTGATACTTCTTCTTCCAGAAGGCAGAGTCGGCCAGCCCAAATCAAAGTGAAAATAAGAGATATGCAGTTTGTATAAACAGAAAAGTAAAGTGTGCATTGATCACTTACAGGTGGAGGCAGGTTAAGAACGTAGAAAGGGTTCAACCCCATTTTGCTGCAGCTCTCTAAGGATTCTCCAAGCAGACTTTTTGTCATATCATTGATGCCCTTGTTCTCCAAATGCACTGAGCTATGGCGTAATGGATCCTTGGTGTCACCGGTATATGTGCACATTAAGTCGGGCCGGCGGCTCAGGGGCATAATCCTCCACGCGACTGATACGTCCATTTTGCATCATGTTTTTCTACTATTATTTATGTTATTTTATTGTATAATAATGCTTTTTGGAGTAATTCTAATGCCTTCTCTCATAATATGTAAGGTATACACAAAGGGGGAGAATTCTGACAGCTGAAAATCTGGACTTGAAAAAGCTACGTCAAGCTACCTATTCTGCACAACTCCAAATGAGCTGAAACTCCGCGAGGATTTTTATGGAATATTTAATAAATATTAGAGCAAATAAGTACTAGAGGGGGGCACCAGGTGGGCACGACCCACCTGGGCGCGCCAGGAGGCCCAGGCGCGCCCTGGTGGGTGCCGCCCTCCTCGGCCCACCTCCGGTGCCCATCTTATGGTATATAAGTCATTTTGACCTAAAATAACTGAGGGGGGACTTTCAGGACGAAGTGCCGCCGTCTCGAGGCAGAACTTGGGCAGGAGCACTTTTACCCTCCGGTGGAGCGATTCCGCCGGGGAACTTCCCTCTCGGAGGGGGAAATCAACGTCATCATCATCACCAAGAACTCTCCCATCTTGGGGAGGACTATCTTCATCAACAGCACCAACTCCTCTCAAACCCTAGTTCATCTCTTGTGTTCAATCTTTGTACCGGAACTATAGACTGGTGCTTGTGGGTGGCGAGTAGTGTTGATTACAGCTTGTAGTTGATCACTATATGG
The DNA here is from genome assembly GCF_018294505.1 of Triticum aestivum. Lineage (NCBI taxonomy): Eukaryota > Viridiplantae > Streptophyta > Magnoliopsida > Poales > Poaceae > Triticum > Triticum aestivum. The sequence continues at coordinate 1,817 of NW_025244379.1, forward strand.
TTTATTTGGTGGAAGATTATATGTTCAGATCCATTATGCTATTTAATACCCCTCTAATCTTGAGCATGATTATCATTTGTGAGTAGTTGCTTTCGTTCTTGAGGTCAAGGGAGAAATCACGTCGCAAGTAATCATGTGAACTTGATATGTGTTCGATATTTTGATGATATGTATGTTGTCATTCTCTTAGTGGTGTCATGTGAACGTCCACTACATGACAGTTCACCATATTTGGGCCTAAGGGAATGCATTGTGGAGTAGTTATTAGATGATGGGTTGCGAGAGTGACAGAAGCTTAAACCCCAGTTTATGTGCTATTTCGTAAGGGACTGATTGGATCCAAAAGTGTAATGCTATGGTTAGAATTTATTCTTAATACTTTTCCATAGTTGTGGATGCTTGTGAGAGGGTTAATCATAAATAGGAGGTTTGTTCAAGTAATAACAACACCTAAGCACCGGTCCACCCACATATCAAATTATCAAAGTAGCGAACACGAATTAAGCCAACATGATGAAAGTGACTAGATGAAATTCCCGTGTACCCTCAAGAACACTTTGCTTATCATAAGAGACCGTTTTGGCCTTTCCTTTGCCTCAAAAGGATTGGGCTACCTTGCTGCACTTTTGTTACTACTATCATTACTTGCTCGTTACAAATTATCTTGCTATCAAACTACTCCGCTACTTACAATTTTAGCACTTGCAGACATTACCTTGTTGAGAACCACTTGTCATTTCCTTCTGCTCCTCGTTGGGTTTGAGACTCTTACTTATCGAAAAGGCTACAATTGACCCCATATACTTGTGGGTCATCAAGGCTATTTTCTGGCGCCGTTGCCGGGGAGTGAAGCACTCTTGGTAAGTGGAAATTGGTAAGGAAACATTATTACTACATGCTGAAATTTATTGTCACATGCTACTATGGAAAACAATCCTTTGAGGGGTTTTTTCGGGGTAT
>NW_025244380.1:0-2776 GCF_018294505.1 Triticum aestivum
TTTTCAACTAAAAAGGTAAAACTATGTGCACGTACGGTCTCACGGAGCTCCACTCCCTTGACACGGATATGCTACACTAGTCTACGGCTGGCCGCGGCTTGTCTTCCCCATGTCCAGCAATCCGGTGCCCCGAAGGTATATTCTTCCCATGTATCTTCCCTATGTCCGGCCGTGCCGCTCAGCTGAGAGGCAAGGAGGGTGCTTTAGCCGGAGGGGAAGGGTTCTTCCATGGAGCTCAGGCGGGTGCCCAGGGTGGTCTGACAGAAAGGAGAACCGGCCGGCTCACCGGCGCTAGCCTCCATAGGACCCAAGCGGCGGCGGCCTCCCGGTTTCTACTTCTCCTCAATGATGGCAGAGGGCGCGGATGTGCTGGCCGCCACCTCATCGACATCCACGCCGTTGGTTTCTTTCTCTGCGTGTATGGCGCGGCTACGCACGCTTCGACGGCGGTTGGCGCGGTCGCATGCACTGGATGCGGCGATACCTATGCCCCTGTGCTCCCAGCTGTGCCGGCGTGGAGCAACTCGCTACTCCTCCTCGAGCTGGCCTTGAGCGACGGGTTGCTGAACCACGCGCCGGCTTGGGACCGCGACAACTGGCTCCGCCGGGTTAGGCGGGGGAGGTGGAGCAGTGAGCTTCCTCGCTCGCATCCGGCAGGCCACCTAGCCGGCTTGTATGCCGGAGAACTACTCTTCGAAAACCATCGGAAGAGTGGAGAAAATGGAAGGAGTAGATGGGGAAGCGGCGGAGGGTGTGATTTTTGCCCAGCGTGTGGCCTCATTTAAATAGAGGGCGAATGGAAGGAGCTCGGTCGGCGTTGCGTTTAATGTCAGCCCGCTGATGAACGAACGTGTGACCGGAGTAGATTTCTCGGAAGGCGTGTTGAGCCGGGCGTGCAACGGGCGGCAACCTTGGCCGGCGTGCCGCTTGAATGGCGGAGACAGTGAGAGGTCGTGTCCGCCCTGAGCTGCCTTCAATGTGGAGCGACGCGCTCTACAGCGACATGAATGCGAGCAGATAGCGCCGGGCGTGAAGCGCGCGCGAGAGTGGGGAGGGGTTTTTGGTTAGCCAGGGCGGTCAGAAACGGCCTTGAGAGCGATCCGGACTCCCGCAAACCTCTCCACTTTGGAAAAAAATCGCGTCCGGACCGCCCAGTGGACTGATACAAACCGACGTTGGATGATTTCCGCGATCCGTACAGCGTGATCCAAACAATTGTGTGTAGTTTGAGGGTAGATGTTGGAGATGCCCTTTGCCCACAAGTGTGAGTGCCGGGGTGCATTACTTGTGTGGCTCTACTGCGCTGGGCTCACAAGTTGAATCAACGGGAGGGTAGAGATTGTGGGAGGGTGCAGGCACACAGGGGTGGGTCCTTTTTCACATGACCGACAACGTCCAGCGCGACTGCGAAGGAGTGTTCTCACACGTTGCACTGCCGGTCTTTGTCGTCGTTCGTGAGCAGGTACGTCCGTGTTATTTTGTTAGTACTACCAAACACTGGTTCTGTGAAGCCTTGACAATTTCAATGCATTCTGATGGCATTTGTAGATGCAAGTTCACATGTATCTCATGTGGTCACGTACGTACGTGGTGGCTTTGTTGGATGGTGCACATGCAGAATTGACTCACCTCTCGCTCGCTGAGTCCACCATGTGCGTTCAAATAATCGTTGGACGTACGATAGCTATCGCTCACGACGAAGGACCAACGATCTTTATGCATGTGCACGTACACTATGGTAGCTATCCCTGTCCTATATACGTACTACGCACAAGTCTTTCTTTATTAATTTCCTTTTCATGTCCGACTTGATACATCCATTTTTTTGCGATGAATACATCCATTTATTAGACCTACACAATCATTAACAACATGTTCTCCTGGGGAATTAATGGATTATTTAAAGAACATTCAGTTTTGAAGAATTGTGTATCTCCCGGACGCAATTGTTAGGTCATCTCATCAATGTTAGATTTTTCTGGACGGTCATCTCATCATCGTTCGTATGTAGGTACGTCCCTGTTAATTTCGTGAAGCCTTGACAATTCCGTTGTTTTCAGACACTAGTTCACATGCATGTAATGCATGCCACGTGCGTACGTCCTGGCTTTGTTGATGCGTGGTGCGCACCTGTCACTGTGCGTACGTATCTCCTACTAGTATCTAGGAGAATTGACTCGGTAGACGGTACCACACATCAATGCGGTCGATCTGCATGCGGACGTACGTTATGGCACAATTCTTTCTTTATTAATTTGTTTTTGCCGCCAGATTTGATACATCCATTTTTTAGCCCTGCACAATCTTTAACAGCATCTTCTCTCAACGAATTAACGACGTGTATCTATTTGGGAGAGCTATTTGTTAACTCGTACTCCCTCCGTCCGGAAATACTTGTCATCAAAATGAATAAAAGGAGATATATATATAGATGTATTTTAGTTCTATATACATCCTTTTTCGTCCATTTCGAGGACAAGTACTTTCGGACGGAGGGAGTATTATTATTTTTATTTGAGGTTGTTAAGTCCTTTTAGTTTTTGAAATTGTGAAGTCCAACACACACATCCCAACAAGTAGAGGCAGCTCGTTGTTGGCCCTAGTACGATAATAGCTATCTTGAGGCGACACACCACGGATTGTTTGTTGAATCCTGCCACACGTAGGGACGAAAAACATGCCTCAGATTGACTGGCACTAGTAGAAAAAGCCATATTCGTTCCGGTTCGTGAGGGCCTTTAGAACCGAGACTAAAAGGTCGGTACTAAAGGCCCCC
>NW_025244381.1:0-2776 GCF_018294505.1 Triticum aestivum
GGGGGGGGGCGAAGCAAAACAACAATGAGGGGACGAAGTAGAGGCCAAATCTGACGGTTGGGAGACAACATTTGACACGTACAAGATGCGAACGGTCGGGCGACTAGTCGACGTGCGCCTAGCACCGCCCTTTACGAATTTCCACAGTCCCGCACATGTCGCGGCCGTCGTGCTCTTCCACTACTACTTGGACTGCTACCACTACCATAAAATATAAAAATCGTATGAAACTTCTCCTTCACTATTTCGTCTTCGCCTCTGACTCCTGCCACAAAGTCCCAAAACACTGATGTGTCAAAATCATGGTTTTTTTAATCACAATTAACTTTTTGGGTAGGGGCTAGAAAACAAAGTTTTCGTCAAATCTTGGGAATTCTAGATCTTTTGGACCGGCACTATTTGGATGAACTTTGAAGTCAAACATCATTTTTTTTAAATATAAAATATTTAACCTACAATTAATCAGCACATGTGTCGTTTTGTAGTGGTCATCACTCTCTTTTCTGAAGGTGCGGGTTCACCAACTAGGAAAAAATAATGTGGGAAAGTGGGGACCGAACACATAACATCGTGGAGCTTGAGTTAGAGCGTCTCCAAAGCGAACCCTCAAAGTTCTGGTATACGTCCGGACCACTTGTGCTAACTCTTGTCATCCAGTGGGGACCCTTAAACGTCTAAAGACCAGTGAGGGTTTGAATCCACCCACTACTAAGAAACTCAGAACTTTGTGGTGCTTGAGCTAGCTTCGTTCAAGCACGCCAGGTAGTGGCACAAGAAGAAAGAGAACACACAATACTAATTTATGGGGAACCCTTAGAATATAAAATGTTAACGGAAAAGGGTTGACTTATTTATCGCAAACCTCCTAGAATTTGACAATTCAAAAAATAGGGGTTAGTTTTTACAAGTCTCGCACATTTTCTTGATTCATGAGGAAGGAGTACTGGTCAGTGACTGGAAACTTGAGTAGCATAACAATGGCATAACTCGGATGTTGCAAGAGACAACTAAGAAATCCTAAAAATGAAAATATGTTAGCAGAAATATAATAGCGGTCATTTTCTCTTTGTTTTCGATGATTGCTAACCAATTTGTGTGGTGAGTGAGTTCATAGGATTTCGAACCTGACATAGTGTTTGTTACTTCCTTTCATCAAACCCATCAAAACCAGTACCAACAAGGAATTTGAAAAGCAGATCATATCATCATCTGGTAGGCACAAGAATATCATGGAGTGGTGAGTAACATGCATCATAAGTCTAAAAACTATGTGAGATGTGTCAGTTTAGTCGTATTACTTACAAAATGTAGTTTTAGGTCCTAAAATCGTTGGTGGTGTGTCAGTTTAGTCCTATGACTTTGATACTACAGTTTTAGGTCCTAAAACTATTGGAGATGTGTTAGTTTAGTCCTATAACTTTGAAACTACACGGCCATCAGTGTGTTTCCATATATCATAATATCTTGATTCATAATGTTTTTCACAATTTACAACCTTTCATCTTTATAATTTACTCCTTACCTTTGATACACCAATAAGAGCTGCAAGCAACCTTTCAACTTGTAGCATTGTTAACTCATTTTGACGCTCTACTTATGTTACCACTCCGATATTCAATTATTCATCCATCACAATCTAAGAGGCTCAAAATTATAGTTTACACCCATTTGTACAAAAAGGGCAGCATCAGGGCTCTATAAACTATCAAAATACAAGGGTACATATTTTGGTAGATGCTTGCGAAAGCCACCTTAGATGACTCATGTCACGTCTTAGGCCTCATAGATCCACTTGTGTTGGTTGCTCCTCCACTCGGCAAGACTGGCCCACATGATGATTGATGTCCTACAAGTGCATAGGGCTATATAGCATAATTCGTGACAAGTGTCAAACCCATAGGAAAGAAAGGATGACACCACCAGCCCCACAACTCTATATGTTGTCACCTACGCAGCTACGTTCGCACCGAATGTAGTTTGGAAATTATCTTATTCTATCGGTTGCTAGGAAGGCGGAAATAAAAAAGAGAGTTAACTTTACTACGAAAGATAAGGTAAAATAATAAATAAAATGTTCTAGGTTAGTAGGAATGACGCTTGAGTAATAAAGCGTTCTCAAGGGGGTTCGAAGTCATCACTACCAGTGTGATCTACGTAACACAGATTTCGGTGTTTCGGCCGAGGGGTCCTCATCACGTCGACTCCCGGCTTGGTCGGTCGGGTTGTGGGCCCCCTAGGTTGATTCTATCTTGGTCCATGCCCATCGCGGACTAGGCAAGGACTTCAGAAGATTTGGTGTGCAAGACAAGAAGCTAGGATCATGAAGGATTTTGCCTCCGCCGTACACAAGCGACTAGGATCTGTGCCCCTAGGACCCCCAGTATGCTATATAAGTCGACGTCCTAGCTCGTACATAGACAACTTACAATCCCTTGGTACTTTGCATGTACACTGTACACACTCCAACACAGTAAACACAACTAGGACATAGGGTGTTGTCTCCTCCAGAGAGCCTAAACTTGGGTAAAACCTTGCCTCATGTTACCATCGTGCTAAATCGCCTGGTTAGGATACCCTACCAGTGGATCTACCAGGTTTAGCTCCGACAATACGCAATTGCATAGTTCTAGCTTCAGATCACCAAGCCACTTCACATTATTTCTATCAATGGGTGAAGCCTGGTACAATACACGTGCATACATGCAGAACACACGTATCACACACTCCACCACCTTTCCTCCCCACATGCAGGTTACTGTAATGATGATTAAGGGTC
>NW_025244382.1:0-2776 GCF_018294505.1 Triticum aestivum
TAGATTCTAAAATAGATTTGCCATATGTGCTAGTAGTTTTCTGTTCTTTTTGCGCTTTCTTATGTGGGCGCATACACCTGCAACTGAAGCCCGAATTGCTGCTCTAGGACGAAGGTCTTTAAATCGTGGATACCGGACTGATAGCTTCACCATGTTAGATATCCATCAACATTCTGGGCTATACATTCCAGTCTCAGACCTGAAAAGTTGATAAAAATATCGTGTTTGCCATGATAACTTCCAAGTTTCACCCTGATAGAGTGATAGTGACACATGTATACATCATGCCATTTGTACTATCTTATTCTTATTATGGGCAGCCTTCTATAATAAAATAGGATGTAGTTTGCCCTTAATCTAAACTAACAGCACGTCACTCGCTAAAAATGTGCCATCTGTAAACCGTGAGGTCCACCAGACCACCCTATACTGGACGGACGGACGGACGGCCAGCCGGCTGGCTCATCTGGAGGTTTTATATCCTCTACGGCAGCAGTGAAGCACCAGTCGTACCAAGCCATCATGAAGCATCTCCATTCTGCATGCTTTCTCCTACTCTCTTACACTTATCTCCTACTACATGCGGCCGCGCTGATGAGATCCGACATCCGGCGTGAAGCTGAAGCACTTGTGAAGTGGAAGGCTAGCTTGGCCAGTGCCGATGGCCTTGGGTCATGGTCATTGGCCAACTCCACCAGACTTTGCAATTGGACATGCATCACTTGTGACTCGGTCAGGCACATCAGAGGGCTCGACATTTCGCTTGCAAGTGTGAATGGCACACTTGACGAGTTCGACTTCTCGGCCTTTCCCCACCTGAAGGAACTCCTACTGTACAACACTTATCTACACGGCACCATTCCAGCAGGGATTGGCAACCTGACGAGCTTGGTCAAGTTGGACATCGGCAACACCAATGTGAGGGGTCACATTCCACGCAGTATTGGGCAGCTGAAGCACCTTGCTGAACTGTACATGGTGGATTTGGGGCTTGATGGCACGCTACCTGAAGAGATCGGTAACTTGACGAACTTGAAGGAGCTCCATCTCAGTGCCCTTAGTGTGACTGGACCAATCCCACCATCAATTGGGATGCTCATGAAACTCCGTGTGCTGAGTCTGATAGGTAACAAGCTTACAGGGAGCATCCCAACGGAGATTGGAAACATCACAGAACTACAGATTATGCGCTTATCCTATAATTATTTGGATGGGCAGCTACCAGGTACCATCTCTCATTTGAGAAAACTCCAGGAGTTAGATCTATTAAATAACCAGCTCGAAGGGCACATCGTTCCCGAGCTTGGGAATACTAGCCTCCTGGATAGCGTAGGGATTGCACACAACAACTTCTCCGGGTTGTTCCCGTCATCGATTTGTGTAGGAGGAGCCCTGACAACCATTGCTGCTGGACACAATGGATTTACTGGCATTCACCATCAGACCTTTCAAAACTGCACAACCCTGCGATCTGTTGACTTCACGGCAAACAACATTGTTGCAGAGCTAAGGGATTGTTTTAGTGAGCATCCAGGAGAGCTGAGCACCATGGCGTTCCGTCATAACCAGCTGCACGGCATGCTTCTGACAGGTCGGGGTGAGTCATTCCTTTGTAACTGTACTGATTTAAACCTCTTAGACTTATCGAGCAATTCCTTACATGGAGGTCTCCCCAAGTGTTTCTGGGACATCTCAAGTTTAAAATTCATAGATCTGTCAAGCAACTCTTTCAGTGGTGTGGTTCCGTTCTCGAGGAAATGCCAAGATAATCTTAAATATCTTCTCCTAGGCAATAACCAATTCAGAGGAAGCTTTCCTCTGGGTCTTAAGAAATGCAAACACCTTATTACGCTAGATCTTGGAGGCAATAATTTCTCTGGTACAATACCTTCTTGGGCAAGCAAGAGTTTGCCTGAACTCAACTTTCTTCGATTGTCGTCAAATATGTTTGACGGCATCATACCCCACCAGATATTACAATTTCGCAAACTCCAGGTGTTGGACTTGTCAGAAAACAAGCTCACTGGACCCGTTCCAGACGATTTTACAAATTTTACTGGCATGGCACAAGAACAAGACATTGACTCCATATACCCTGACCGCAGTAGTTATGAAGTGCAGATTCACATAGTTTGGAAGAATGTAGATTATGTTTACCATCTTATGATAGCAGCAATGGCGGGTATCGACTTGTCTGGAAACTTTCTATCACAGGAGATCCCGAAAGGGCTCACAACCCTTGTTGGACTCAGGTACCTGAACTTATCAGGAAATCATCTGTCAGGCTATATTCCTGAAGACATTGGCAATCTGGTACTGCTGGAATCCTTGGACCTTTCTCGGAACCAACTTAGGGGAGAAATTCCTCAAGGCTTTGCAGATTTGAGGAGCATAAGCGCTCTGAACCTCTCAACCAACATGTTATCAGGGAGGATACCTATGGGTGATCAGCTGCGGACACTCGTTGACCAGTCAATATACAGCAATAATCCTGGGCTATGCGGGTTTCCGTTGGAAGACTGCAAAAACTCGCCGACACCGACACAAACTGAAACAAGCCTGGATGAAGATAAAGAGACATTGTGGTTGTATTGCTTCGTGGCTGCTGGGTTCATCTTTGGGTTCTGGCTGTACTGGGGCATCTTCTTATTTCGCGGCGAGACATGGAGGTATTTATTCTATCAGTATGTGGACAACATGCAAGGCAAGGTAACCAAGAAAGTATACAGCTGCATTTCACGCTTCCAGGTCAAAGGGCCTGAATGATGAAGTGCGT
>NW_025244383.1:0-1273 GCF_018294505.1 Triticum aestivum
AGCGACGTCATCAATTTCCAACATGTTCTGACATCATTTGCTGTTTTTCAGTCATTTACCGATTTGTTTAGGGAGCTAAATGACGCTGAAATTGAAAATCACTACAAAATCAACGCTGGAAATGTTGTAACTTGGCATGGTATCATCATTTCGCCCGCATAGCATATGCAAAAGAGTAGAGAGGGTCACGGCGAAAACTGGACGCACCTCGTGTACAAACTGGACAATCTCTTTCGGAGTATCAGGGTTTCAGACGAGAACTCATCTGTTACACGGGCACTTCAATGTTTTTTAAACTTATATGAACTCCAGCCTATTTTGGCGTTTAGTATGCATCATTCAAAGCGACATCATCCATTTCCAACACGTTCTGACATCATTTGCTGTTTTTAAGTCATTTACCGATTTGTTTAGGGAGCTAAATGATGGTGAAATTGAAAATCACTACAAAATGAACTCTGAAAATGTTGGAACTTGGCATGGTATCATCATTTCGCCCGCATAGCATGTGCAAAAGAGTAGAGAGGGTCACGGAGAAAACTGGACGCACCTCGTGTACAAACTGGACAATCTCTTTCGGAGTATCAGGGTTTCGGACGAGAACTCATCTGTTACACGGGCACTTCAATGTTTTTTAAACTTAGTTGAACTCCAGCCTATTTTTGCGTCCAGTATGCATCTTTCAAAGCGACGTCATCAATTTCCAACACGTTCTGACATCATTTGTTGTTTTTCAGTCATTTACCGATTTGTTTAGGGAGCTAAATGACGCTGAAATTGAAAATCACTACAAAATCAGCTCTGAAAATGTTGGAACTTGGCATGGTATCATCATTTCGCCCGCATAGCATGTGCAAAAGAGTAGAGAGGGTCATGGCGAAAACTGGACGCACCTCGTGTACAAACTGGACAATCTCTTTCGGAGTATCAGGGTTTCAGACGAGAACTCATCTGTTACACAGGCACTTCAATGTTTTTTAAACTTATTTGAACTCCAGCCTATTTTTCCATTCATTATGCATCATTTAAAGCGACGTCATCAATTTCCAACACGTTCTGACATCATTTGGTGTTTTTCAGTCATTTACCGATTTGTTTAGAGACCTAAATGACGGTGAAATTGAAAATCACTACAAAATGAATTCTAAAAATGTTGGAACTTGGCATGGTATCATCAGTTCGCCCGCATAGCATGTGCAAAAGAGTAGAGAGGGTCACGGCGAAAACTGGACGCACCTCGTGTACAAACTGGACAATCTCTTTCGGAGTATCA
>NW_025244383.1:1283-1813 GCF_018294505.1 Triticum aestivum
TTATTTGAACTCCAGCCTATTTTTGCGTTCAGTGTGCATCTTTCCAAGCGACGTCATCAATTTCCAACATGTTCTGACATCATTTGGTGTTTGTCAGTCATTTACCGATTTGTTTAGAGACCTAAATGACGGTGAAATTTAAAATCACTACAAAATGAAATCTAAAAATGTTGGACTTGGCATGGTATCATCAGTTCGCCCGCATAGCATGTGCAAAAGAGTAGAGAGGGTCACGGCGAAAACTGGACGCACCTCGTGTACAAACTGGACAATCTCTTTCGGAGTATCATGGTTTCGGCCGAGAACTCATCTGTTACACGGGCACTTCAATGTTTTTTAAACTTATTTGAACTCCAGCCTATTTTTGCGTTCAGTATGCATCATTCAAAGCGACATCATCAATTTCCAACACGTTCTGACATCATTTGCTGTTTTTCAGTCATTTACCGATTTGTTTAGGGAGCTAAATGATGGTGAAATTGAAAATCACTACAAAATCAACTCTGAAAATGTTGGAACTTGGCATGGTA
>NW_025244383.1:1823-2776 GCF_018294505.1 Triticum aestivum
AAATGACGCTGAAATTGAAAATCACTACAAAATCAGCTCTGAAAATGTTGGAACTTGGCATGGTATCATCATTTCGCCCGCATAGCATGTGCAAAAGAGTAGAGATGGTCATGGCGAAAACTGGACGCACCTCGTGTACAAACTGGACAATCTCTTTCGGAGTATCAGGGTTTCGGACGAGAACTCATCTTTTACACGGGCACTTCAATGTTTTTTAAACTTATTTGAACTCCAGCCTATTTTTGCATTCAGTATGCATCTTTCAAAGCGACGTCATCAATTTCCAACACGTTCTGACATCATTTCCTGTTTTTCAGTCATTTACCGATTTGTTTAGAGAGCTAAATGACGTTGAACTTGAAAATCACTACAAAATGAACTCTGAAAATGTTGGAACTTGGCATGGTATCATCATTTCGCCCGCATAGCATGTGCAAAAGAGTAGAGAGGGTCACGGCGAAAACTGGACGCACGTCATGTACAAACTGGACAATCTCTTTCGGAGTATCAGGGTTTTGGACGAGAACTCATCTGTTACACGGGCACTTCAATGTTTTTTAAACTTATTTGAACTCCAGCCTATTTTTGCGGTCAGTATGCATCATTCAAAGAGACATCATCAATTTCCAACACGTTCTGACATCATTTAATGTTTTTCACTCATTTACCGATTTGTTTAGGGAGTTAAATGATGGTGAAATGAAAATCACTACAAAATCAACTCTAAAAATGTTGGAACTTGGCATGGTATCATCATTTCGCCCGCATAGCATGTGCAAAAGAGTAGAGAGGGTCACGGCGAAAACTGGACGCACCTCGTGTACAACTGGACAATCTCTTTCGGAGTATCAGGGTTTCGGACGAGAACTCATCTGTTACACGGGCACTTCAATGTTTTTTAAACTTATTTGAACTCCAGCCTATTTTTGCGTTCAGTGTGCATCTTTCCAAGC
>NW_025244384.1:0-2776 GCF_018294505.1 Triticum aestivum
ATCTACAACCGGACTCCTCAAACCATCCCCCATACACTCACGGACGCGCTTGGTCAGTGACCGGACAGGAGAGAGAAGGAAAAACGTCCAATCGGACCCTCATATCATCACTATATGTCCGGATTGTCCACGAACCCACATATCCATCTCAAGTATGGAGTGGATATGAGGGCTCGCGGACGTGTCCGAGCGCGCCCGGGCATTCCGCCATGTAGGACGCGGCCCCATCCCGGACCACATTTGCTTGTTCTTTATTCATTCCTTTATTTCTCTCTCTTTATCTCCACCAATCACGCGTAAGTGGCCGGACATATGAGAAGAAAAATGAGTAATGTGGCTGCACGGACGGATAAATAAGGGTTCAAAACGGACACGCACGGTCATTGACCGGGCATGTCCGCGGACGTTTAAGGGGTCATATTGCTATGTCTGGCTGTAGATGCTCTAACGGTTCTGCTCTATCACTCAGTTAAAGTGGCCGGGGCTCTATTCAAGCTTTTTGTCTAATAGTAAAGAACATTAGCCAGCGCATGATCACGGCATCATGTCCTAGCTAAGAAGAGAGAAATCTTAAAATTCATCTACATAAAACAAAATGGCAATCACATTGCGATATTAGCATTTTTTGGTACTACAAATTCTTTTTGACATGTGTGAGTGACAATTTATATTTCAGCGTATTTCAGTCAAACCCATGTATATATGGGGGATGGGGGTTGCTAAGACCTTTAACCTTTTAGCCGCTCTGGTTTCATCTTTGGGTTAGAAAACAAAAGCCCGATTATGCTCGAACCAGCTTTTCATCTTCTCTTATATAAGAAGACATATGGCGCCACACCATGACTGCAGAACACCATGCCGTATCTAGGTAAGAAGAGGGAAAGCTAAAACTTCGTCTAAACAAAACAAAACGGCAATCAGGTCGATAAACGCCCACGCCTAGCCAAGTACGTACAGTACGTACCTTCCGTCCGGGAGAGATGGTTGTCCTCGTCCAGCCCTAATCATGTCGGAAAACGGATTTGGAGAACTCGCGGAGACGTCCCAACCTGCCCTACTTGATTGCTCCGAGGAACCATCGACGCTGGTCATGACCTGGGTGTTAGAATTAAGTCTTTAGGATTAACGTGAATTGGATCTTAATCTCTAATTAGAACACCTTCTATGCATCAGAAGTTTGATTTGGTAAGTACCTTTGATGGCCGAGGCAAAATCCCTCGCCTGCTTGATGCAGGCTGATGCAGGGTGGAGCCGTGGGTGGTGTTGTAGTCTGGAGGGGCAGCAACACATCCACGATAGATGACAGCAGTAAGCCGTCGGCACTGCCCTCGTGGTGGCCGGCGGTGGACTTGGCCTTCCCATTGCTTCAGCACACCCATAGATCGGTATGGTTTAAGGGAATTAAGGAGGCTGGATAAAACGTACGTGAATCAACCTCTCATAGGTATCCAGGCCCCATCCTTTATATGCGCTGGCAATAGGGGACCAAAACCATCTGTCGGTTAGAGGTGCCCCCGATCAGGGCAATTCTGTTGGGGTCAAAAGCCACGAACGTTGGTTCCTGACTCATCCCCTTAACGTTACTTTTTACCCGGTCAGAGCCGAGATCAACCAACACTGGGATCTCGAGAAGCCGGCCGCGCGCACGACGACGCGGTGGACGCTGGGGTCGTCAAGGACGGAGACGACGAGCTTCTCGAGCTCGGCCTTTCCCCCGGCCGCGCCCGCGCGCAGGTACGGGTACGCCTGCGCCCGCTTCAGCGTGGCCACGAACGCGTTGGACGGCGCTGGGGGGCCACCGTACGTGGCGGGTCATGGCGAGACGGCCGAGCGCGATGTCCACGGACACGCTGAGGTCGAGCGCGTTGGTCTGGGGCGGATGGTACCTGACGCAGGCGGCGCGGAGGATGCCTGCCGATGCCGGGGCCGAGAGCATTGCGCCGGCGATGTGGAGCGGGGTGACCTGCGCGTGCCCCCGCCATTCCAACTTAAGCCATTTTTTGAACAAAGGTGGTTTTTTCCACCACCTCCAAATCACTCAATTTCTCTATGACACGGTGACCCACATGTGCCAAACATGTCCATGAAAGAAAATTTGGAAAAAATATATTTTACAATGCCCCCTTGAGGTATAGACCGATGTTTTGATCAGTTAGCCTTGAGGGCAGTACAAATTCAAAAAAAAATTCAAAAAAAAAATAAAACCTTGGAAACCTAGCTTTGTTTGTGCAAGAGATCATGTGTGCCAAAATTGAGGTGATTTGGAGGTGGTCGAAAAAATCACCGCATTCCGGAGGGACCGTTTAGTCTAACTTAAGCCATTTTTTGAACAAAGGTGATTTTTTCCACCACCTCCAAGTCACCCAATTTCTCTATGACACGGTGACCCACATGTGCAGAACATGTCCATGAAAGCAAATTTCGAAAAAAAAATATTTTACAATGCCCCTTGAGGTATAGACCGATGTTTTGATCAATCTGCCTAGAGGGCAGTATATATTGAAAAAAATTCCAAAACTATAAAACCTTGGAAACCTAGCTTTGTTTGTGCAAGAGATCATGTGTGCCAAAATTGAGGTGATTTAGAGGTGGTCGAAAAAATCACCACATTTCGGAGGGACCATTTGGTCTAATTTAAGCCATTTTTTGAACAAAGCTGGTTTTTTCCAGCACCTCCAAATCACCCAATTTCTCTATGACACGGTGACCCACATGTGCCAAACATATCCATGAAAGAAAATTTGGAAAAAATATATTTTACAATGCCCCCTTGAGG
>NW_025244385.1:0-2776 GCF_018294505.1 Triticum aestivum
AGAGCTTCCATTGCCATTTCCATTCTGGCCTTCTGGACAGTCATTTGCATAATGTCCGGTCTTCGAACACTTGAAACAGGTGACTTGACTCAGGTCTCTCTTGGTTGGGGTTGATGGGGTTGTTCGGTTCTGGCCGTTGCTTCCTCCATTCCCATTACCATTCTTGTGGCCATTATGGTTGTGCGAGCTACCTCCTCCATGGGTGTGCTGAAACTTAAATCCCGGTTTAGGGGTAAAACGGGGCTTCTGCTGGGCTCCAGAGTTATACTTCCCCTGTCCATACTTCCTCTTACGGTTCTCAATTTGCTGCTGCTTTCCTTCAATCATAAGGGCTCGGTCTACTAACTCCTGGTAGTTATTGAAATTTGCTACCATCAACTGCATGCTTAGTTCATCATTCAGTCCTTCTAGAAACTTCTCCTGTTTAGCCGCATCTGTAGCAATGTCATCTGGGGCATAACGTGCTAATTTGCTAAAGTCATCCACGTACTGGCCAACAGTCCTTCCTCCTTGGCGTAAGTTGCGAAACTCACGTTTCTTCATGGCCATGGCTCCTGCTGAAACATGGGCAGTGCGGAAAGCTTGCTGAAATTGATCCCATGTGACAGTGTCTACCGGGTAAGTGGCTGTGAAATTCTCCCACCATGCGGCTGCGGGTCCTTCAAGCTGATGTGCTGCAAACTTCACTCTTTCTCCATCTGTGCATCCTGCAGTGGTCAACTCCCTTCCTATCTTGCGGAGCCAATCATCTGCTACAATCGGCTCGGTGCTACTGGAGTACACCGGCGGATTTAGTCTAAGGAAACGAGTCAAATGATCCGCAGGTGCTGGTGGTGGGTTGTTGTTGTTGTTGCCCTGGTTCTGCACCAATGTTTGAATCAGGGTGTTCTGCTGCTGAATCAGTTGGGTGATCTCTGGCGGGAAAACGAATCCAGGGTCACGTCTCGGAGGCATCTGATGGGTTTAGAAAAGAAGAGAAATTTGGAATAGAATGAGGTCTAAGGGAATCACTACCCAAATGCACATGAGCAAATACACACAAAATCACTCCATTCAATCAAACAAGGCTTACAACGATCTAACTATCGCAAGTGCGTGTACTATAATGTTTACATGGGGGGAAATACTACTAATATGTGGTGGTCATCTAGAAATTTGAACTGGTGGAAGATTCCATGATGTCTGCTCCAGCTTCGTCTTCGAAGTCGGGTTCACTTGGATCCGAATCGGTGTCGTCGAGGATGATGTAGTTGTCTGGACATGCGACGTACATGTCGTCCTCCTGGGATGCTAACTTCTTCTTGAGTTCTTCGATCTCATGCTTAAGATCGCAATTGTGCCTTGCTAGAGCTACGATCTCGTCCATGTAGTCCTTGCGTGTAGACTTTAGTTCTCCTTCTAGCTCGATGATCCTTGCCTTCGCATTCTTCAACTCTACCATATCATTGCACATCTGGTTCTCATGGTGTCGAATGTGCTGGTTTAACTCCTGGATAAAAGCTGCAATGGATCTATCCTTCTTGGTGCTGACTAACTCCCATTGTTCATCGCGGCGTCCGCAAATCTGGTAGATGGTGTCCTTGAGGTCTTCTTGATAAACTTCTCCAATGCGTCCCATGGTGATATGAGCTGCCATGCTCTTTCCCAGACTCCAAGTTGGTGCACTGAAAACACTATCTATGGACTTCGTGATTGGCGCGAATGTTCTTCCCGGAACGTGAGCGTGAATCTTCCAGCGCTCCTCTTCAGGCAGAGTGGCGTTGAAAGTCCCGGTGAAACTTGGTAGTCCAATGTTCAGGTACTTGGTAACTTCCTTCAAGTGAAATCCAAATGGTGTGCCTTCATCTGGTTGGGTGTACTTAATCTTCGCGTCCTTCATCCTAAAGGGTAGAATAGATGAGGAGTTAGAAAATGAGAGGAGAGTAGTGATCTATGGCTTTAACTTAGTGGTCGTGTCCTACAGTTAGCGTGTGCTCTGATACCATCTCTGTAGCGACCTGACCCGAATGGATCACGTCTACTGTGCTACGGTGTCATCCCTGGATCAGTAATGCTGACACCACACAGTACATCGAGGTTTTATAGCAGAGTTGCAATCACACACTTATTACATCGATGGCTGAAAAAGAACTTATTACAATAATCATGGCTTAAGGCCATCTAATAACGATAACAGCGGAAGGCTTGGAAGATAAGTGAGTCCATCAACTCCATCGGCATCACTGAGTATAGAATCACGACCTAAATTCATTACTCGTCGTCTGAAAAGTCTGCAACATGAAAGTTGCAGCCCAAAAACGGGTCAGCACATGGAATATGCTGGCAATGTAACACATAGAGAGTAATGAAACAATAAGCCTATACTACATGCATATTTGGCTGGTGGTAAGGCTCTACGGTTACAGTTTTGCGAAAAGCAAATTTTTCCCTACATCAAAGGAATAATTTTGTTTAACTATCATGGTGGTTGTTAAACATTGAGAATGGTTGACAGCATCCTCAATCCCAATTAAAAGTACTCATTAAAAACCCAATAGCTTTTATTAGAGGTAACATGTTGAGATTCACAATGATATTCAAGTACTAGATACTCAAAACGTCCATAACCGGGGACACGGCTAATCATGATTAGTTTGTTACTCTGCAGAGGTTTGCGCACTTTTCCCCACATGACTCGATCGCCTCCGTTTGTTTTCTCGCACTGCATGGTGTTTGAGAAACGGATGACCGAGACATAGTCTTTCAGAAGCACTAGCACCTTACATGTGGGGTAGAC
>NW_025244386.1:0-2775 GCF_018294505.1 Triticum aestivum
GGCTCTATGTTCAAATACAACGGGTGCAAAACAGTTGCACACGCGGAATACTCAGGTTAAACTTGATGAGCCTAGCATATACAGATATGGCCTCGGAACACTGAGACCGAAAGGTCAAGCGTGAATCATATAGTAGATATGATCAACATAGTGATGCTCACCATTGAAAACTACTCCATCTCACGTGATGATCGGACATGGTTTAGTTGATTTGGATCACGTGATCACTTAGATGATAGAGGGATGTCTATCTAAGTGGGAGTTCTTAAGTAATATGATTAATTGAACTTTAATTTATCATGAACTTAGTCCTGGTAGTATTTTGCAAATTATGTTGTAGATCAATAGCTCGCATTGTTGCTTCCCTATGTTTTTATATGTGTTCCTAGAGAAAACTAAGTTGAAAGATGTTAGTAGCAATGATGCGGACTTGGTCCGTGATCTGAGGTTTATCCTCATTGCTGCACAGAAGAATTATGTCTTGATGCACCACTAGGTGACAGACCTATTGCATGAGCAGATGTAGACGTTATGAATGTTTGGCTAGCTCAATATGATGAGTACTTGATAGTTTTGTGCACCATGCTTTATGGCTTAGAACTGGGACTACAAAAACGTTTTTGAAACGTCACGGAACATATGAGATGTTCCATGAGATGAAACTGATATTTCAGACTAATGCCCGTGTCAAGAGGTATGAGACCTCTGACAAATACTTCGCCTAAAAGATGGAGGAGAATTGCTCAACTAGTGAGCAAGTGCTTAGATTGTCTGAGTACTACAATCACTTGAATCAAGTGGGAGTTAATCTTCCAGATAAGATAGTGATTGACAGAGTTCTCTAGTCACCATCACCAAGTTACTAGAACTTCGTGATGAACTATAGTATGCAAGGGATGACGAAAATGATTCCCGAGCTCTTCGTGATGTTGGAATCGACGAAGGTAGAAATCAAGAAAAAGCATCAAGTGTTGATGATTGACAAGACCACTAGTTTCAAGAAAAGGGCAAAGGGAAAGAAAGGGAACTTCAAGTAGAATGACAAGCAAGTTGTCACTCCCGCGAAGAAGCCCAAAGCTGGACCAAAGCCTGAAACTGAGTGCTTACACTGCAAAGGAAATGGTCACTGGAAGTGGAAATGCCCTGAATATTTGGTGGATAAAGAAGGATGGCAAAGTGAACAAGGGTATATTTGATATACAGGTTTTTGTTGTGTGCCTTACTAGTGTTTATAGTTGCCCTTAAGTATTTGATACTTGTTCGGTTGCTAAGATTAGTAACTCGAAACAGGAGTTACAGAATAAACAGAGACTAGTTCAAGGGGAAGTGACGATGAGTGTTGGAAGTAGTTCCAAGATTGATATGATTATCACCACACACTCCCTATACTTTCGGGATTAGTGTTAAACCTAAATAAATGTTATTTGGTGTTTGCATTGAGCATGATTATGATTTGATCATGTTTATTGCAATATGGTTATTCATTTAAATTCAGAGAATAATTGTTGTTCTGTTTACATGAAAAAAACCTTCAATGGTCATACAACCAATTAAAATAGTTTGTTGGATCTTGATCGTAGTGATACACATATTCATAATATTTATGCCAAAAGATGCAAAGTTAATAATGATATTGCAAACTTATATGTGGCACTGCCGTTTGGGTCATATCGGTGTAAAGCGCATGAAGAAACTCCATAAAGATGGATTTTCAGAATCACTTGGTTATGAATCATTTGATGCGTGCGAACCGTGCCTTTTGGGCAAGATGACTAAAACTCCGTTCTCCGGAACAAAGGAACGAGCTACTGACTTGTTGGAAATAATACATATTGATGTATGCAGGCCAATGAGTATTAAGGCTCGTGGCGGGTATCGTTATTTTCTGACCTTCACAGATGATTTGAGCAGATATGGGTATATCTACTTGATGAAACATAAGTCTGAAACAGTTGAAAGGTTCAAATAATTTCAAAGTGAAGTGGAAAATCATCATAACAAGAAAATAAAGTTTCTACAATCTGATCGTGGAGATGAATATTTGAGTTACGAGTTTGGCCTTTAGTTAGAATAATGTGGAATAATTTCACAAACTCATGCCACCTAGAACACCACAGCGTAACGGTGTGTCCGAACGTCATAACCACACTTTATTTGATATGGTGCGATCAATGATGTCTCTACCGATTTACCAATATCGTTTTGGGGTTATGCATTAGAGATAGCTGCATTCACGTTAAAATAGGGCACCATCTAAATCCGTTGAGACGACACCGTATGAACTATGGTTTAGCAATAAACCTAAGTTGTCGTTTCTTAAAGTTTGGAGTTGCGATGCTTATGTGAAAAAGCTTCAACCTGATAAGCTCGAACCCAAATCAGAGAAGTGTGTCTTCATAGGATACCCAAAGGAGACTGTTGGGTACACCTACTAATCACAGATCCGAAGGCAAAATATTTGTTGCTAAAAAAATTGGATCCTTTCTAGAGAAGGAGTTTCTCTTGAAAGAAGCGAGTGGGAGGAAAGTAGAACTTGATGAGGTAACTGTACCTGCTCCCTTATTGGAAAGTAGTTCATCACAGAAATCAGTTCCTGTGATTCCTACACCAATTAGTGAGGAAGCTAATGATGATGATCATGAAACTTCAAATCAAGTTACTACAGAACCTCGTATGTTTTCTAGAGTACGGTCTGCACCAATGTGGTATGGTAATCCTATTCTGGAAGTCATGTTACTAGACCATGATAAACCTACAAACTATGAGGAAGCGATG
>NW_025244387.1:0-2775 GCF_018294505.1 Triticum aestivum
CACTGAACTTTGCAGAATCTTCAAGCTCTGGCCTTCCTCTGAGATGGAGGGCGCCCGGCCCAGGAGAACAGCAGGAACTCATGAGAAGGCTCAGAGTTCACACTATCACTGTCATGGTAACCAGAATTCTTGGTCAACTGTTTTGTTATCCAGATTCGTTCCTTTAATTCGAGGATCAAGATGACTTTCTAGAAACATCAACATTGTTCTTCTTTAGAATAGCTAGAATAAGGACACAAGGTTTTCATAATAGGGAAGCCACAAAGGAACGATGTACGACACACCTAATACATAGAGAAATATATACATGAGGATAAAACGATTAGATAGGGAACTCCCATATTGACCAGATCAATTTATGCTTACACCCAAAGGAAATTTACAGACTTCACTCCATCAAGAGACAGTTTGCCGAGCAAATACGCAAATTATATACTCCCTCAATCCAAAAATTCTTGTCTTAGATTTGTCTAGATACGGATGTATCAAGGTACATCTGTATATATCTAGACAAATCTAAGACAAGAATTATGGGACGGAGGGAGTAGATGACAAGACAAAAGCAAGACACACGGACTACAATCTCTCTAGAGGATCCCACATATGCATAAGACCGTCACTTTAGATCTAACTAAGTTACATGGACCACATAGAAAGTGTTAGTCCGGTGGTCCGAAGCAAGCTTTGCAATGAGCTCCTTTAAAACCGAGGGATAGGTCTCAAAGACATGATCCCAGCCATTAGATGCCATTAATGTTTGCAGACATGAGGGGGACTGGACTTGGATAAACTTGAAGCATGCCTCTTTCAATCCATGGCAGTGGTGCTGCTCGGCTAGAGCAAGAGTGGACATGACCGAGCTCACACATATGTGCTCAGACAACTTCCTTGCACAGATGAACTTGAGTCGTTGGACATCATATCTGTCTGCGCTACAAACAAGTTTTGTAGCCATTGCAACCGCATTTCATCCTCTAATGTCTCGTTTTCTTGTTCTTGCTCCGCAACTTGTGACATACCGTCCTCCTCCATGCCATCATCATCCTCCATATCAGGGAACGTGTCGGTGTAGATGAAGCTAAGCAAGGCCCTGAACACGCTTGCTTCCATGTCTTTGATCTGTATGACAGCGGTCTTATCAGTGCCTTCCTTCATGGGGCAAAGAATTGTGACATGAAGACCTTGGATCGGGCTGCGAGCACACACCGGTGTGCAGCCAGCCTCTCGCCGCCAACCTCAAATTCCACATCAGCACCCACCTCGGTGTAAAGGAGATCTTCAAAGTGCTGGCACATGTGAGGCAGGGGCACCCTGGTGCTAGTGGCGGCATCGTCCTTGGTGTTGCAGGAGGAGACCATGATGTCGCACCGGATGGTGAAAGAATCGTCATTTAGATTCACTGATGATTGTTCAAGGGCTTCTCTTCTCATGAACTTGTGTCTGCCCCGAGAAAAATCATGGAAGCTGCATGTCTCAGCTTCAGCAATGTAGACTGGATTCTGCATCTTAACCTGGTCTATGAAAGTAAAAACGACCTTGGCTTCCACATGCTTCTTGTTAACATCGTCTTGGAGACACGAAAGCTCGAGAGAAATGAAGTCGGCAGAGTCGGAGTCTTCGCCGTTGGGGTAGTACTTGTTGATCCAACAATGGCCTCCCACCATGAAAGGACGGGAGCTGATGCTCTCGCCGGTGGGCGCCTCTTCCGTGGTGCGTGAGTAGTCGTGGACCACCAGCAGATGGTATCCGCAGACCGTGCTGGTGCCGACGGTCGACGCGGTGGCGGGGCACAGCTCTCCGTCGGCCAGGACAGATACGCCGGCGAAGGACGACATGACCTGCGAATCCATCGGAAATGTACTATCTACTCAGTCCACTGACCGTCGGCACTCCAAGCTTTCAGAGTTGGGATGGATGGATGAGCTGAGGGCCAAACCTGGGCTTGCACCGGCGGACGCCCCAAACCTGGAAGCTGGAAACTACGAGTAGGGCCGGCTCTATGTTTTTCGGGGCCCTTGGCCAAGTTGAAAAAAGGGCCCTTGTAGGTAATATATATGTACGCATATCCGATCATATTCTGTTATTGTGAGACGTATAACATATAAAAAATTGATAATCACGCAGACTTCATATCAAGGAAGACTAATAAAGTAGCAAAATATTAAATGTGAGAAACAATATTCCCTGCTAGTTTGATTACCTTAAATAGATCCAAATTCTAATTCATAGACAATAATGCTTCAATTCTTCACGAAAAAACTTCTTCGGGCATTTCTAGAAGCAAAATCATTGATGACAATATCAAGATCAATGTTGTCCAAGATATCCTTCTCAATACAGCACATGGCCAATCCATTCAATCTGTCTTGTAACATGGTCGACCTCAAACAATTCTTCAATAGTTTCAATTTAGAGAAACTTCTTTCAGCCGAGGCTACAGTCATAGGTACAGTCAAGAGGATCCGATAGGCAACTGACACATTTGGATAGCAATCTACAGCTGTAACAAACTGCAGAATCTCAGGTGCTGACATCAAATCATCTGGCAAAGTTACTTGCAACACTTTTAACTCAGAGAAAAAATTATGATCATCATCTTGTCCGGGTTCAGATTCTCATCTTTGATTATCAACAGTACTCAGCACTGGAAAAAACATTTTTATAGCACCTTTTTGTGACTCAATGAATTGATTCTCTATTTTTTTTGTTTCCTTTTCGCAGCACCGAACTTAGGTTTCGTCATTGTAACACCTAAATCCTAAAGCTGCAAAAAAA
>NW_025244388.1:0-2775 GCF_018294505.1 Triticum aestivum
CTTGCCCGCTTTATAAACTTGGATCTCTTAGACACATATTATAGATTATTTCAGACTTTATTTCCATCCCTACTTATACACCTAGATTCGTCTTGTTCTTTTCCGCATACGTGCTTTCGAAAATTTGGGTCTTTTTCTTTCATGGAGGAAATATAAAGTTTTGAGTTAGTGTCGGGTTCGTTCCCCTCCCTTTTCCTAAATGTTCTCCAATCTATAAACTTTGGGTTTTTTTTAAATGGTCGTGGTGTGCTTAGATCCGCCCGCGAGGTCGTCGAGTAGGTCCCACGGAGGCAAGGCATCCTCGACGCTGGATTTGGATTTTCTTGCCCGCAAGGCATCTTCTTCCTCTGCCTCACACAAACCCGAAAAACTAACTCAAGCACGAGTTCCGGCCACTTTTGCTGTGATTTTCGATCTCCTTGTTCAAAGCACCTCTCGCAAAACTGCTTGGGAATATTGTTCCTTGGTATGTGACTCCTCCATTGGTCCAATTAGTTTTTGTTCTAGTGCTTTATTCTTTGCAAATTTGTGCTGCATAGGTGACCATGTTCTTGAGCTTGCATGTCAAATTTATATGGTTCCAAGTAGTTCTAATGCTTGATATCTAGGCACTTGTAGGAGTAGTTGCTATCAATTTTATTGAAGTTGGTTCACTTTTGTTTGAAGTTACTAAAAATTTCAGATTATTTCAGAAAATAATGAAGAGACTTTTGAGGGGCTCGTCGAGCCGAAGCTCGAAGGAAAAACAAAAGGAAGAAGAGCAGAAGCCCAAATATAATTTGCCTCGTACCACGGAGGTTCGGCCGTGTGAATGGCCTTCCGATGACTTCTTGAGGAGAGCCGGGATCTATGAGGATTTCTATCTATTAATTGAGAACGCCGGCCTCACCGACTTCCTCCACGATCAACGTCATCAGTATCTCTTACTCACAAATACTTTTGTGCAAAACTTCTACTTTTTCCCTAAGAAATCACCTCCATCAGTAGAGTTTCATTTATATGACGTTGTTAAGAAGATGCCATTAGCTGAATTTTGCGAGGTTTGCAAAATACCCTTTGAGGGTACCTTAGATGAACCACACCGTAATGAAGTGGAAGCTTTTATTAACACTGTCACTGTGGGAGAAACCAGGAAGGTTTCTGATGCAAGGATTACTAGCATACATTTTCCTATTTTACGCTACTTTGCCTTATTTGCTAGTCGTTGCTTGATTGGTCGCAGAAACTGTGGAAACCTTAGTGTTCCTGATATTATTATTTTGTTCCATGGTTTATACTGCAATAACTCTGTTAGTATGGGTGGACTTGTTGCTAGACGGTTAAGTCTGAATCGTACTAAGGGCCCGTCTTTGGAGGCATTTATGCTTCACGCCTAGCTGAATATTTTGAAATACCTATTAGGCATTTGGAGAAAGAAGAAACATCATTGCCCCGTGCTTATTTAGATTATAAGAGTATGCTAGCGCATGACTTTCTTGTTAAGGGCAAAGAAGGGGAGCTTAAATATAAATTGTACTTTGATAAACATCACCCTGAGACTATTACTTTGCCTGCTCCCTCTTTGTTTAACTTGTCTGCAGGTCCTCACATCGTTTAGTGGGCGGCCGTTCAAGCCTATCGGAGTCCTGCACCAGCCCCAGAACCGGAACCACAAGATGAGCCTCCACGACAGTCTGTTTATTCTTGGGATCCTGAGGTGGTTGCCAGCCAGTGGCAGTCAGAGTCCTCTTCATCACATTATGATCCCAACTATTCTTCGTCGTAGTCTGACCCCAGCTACACCTACGGGTATCCGCTAGGCTATCCCTGGCAATAGACCAACTTAGGGAAAAAGCTTGGGGGAGTACGTATTTCTCACCCACATTACATTTATGTTCACACACACTCATTGCTAGATGTCGGTGCTCATACTCTTTCACTGTAATATCCATGCTAGTTTATTTTCTTTTTCCTGCTTTCTTCTTGTGTGTTTAATGAACCTTAGAAAAACCAAAAAAATAGTAGTAGTTTATTTTTCTTGCTGTAGTAGTAATGATTAAAAAGAAAACCCAAAAATATGTCCCGTTCTTCTTTTGCTTGTTGGGAGCTTTCCCGTGTAAATAGTTTTTATTTCTTTTCTTTTCTTTGTGGGTCAGTAGGAGAAGACCATGATTAAATTGTTGAAGTGGCTCTTTTATGCATCATTGTTGATTTAACCAAGAGCCCGTATTGCCTTGTCTTCTCCTGTTTATTGAATGCTCGCAGATTCTAGCTTAGTCCAATGCACGTGCACTCTTATTATTATTCACACCGTTCGGTCGTGCAAGTGAAAGGAAATTATGATGACATATATGATGAACTGACTGAGATGGGAAAAGCTGGTATGAACTCGACCTCTTTTGTTTTTGTAAATATGATGAGTTCATCGTTCTTGATTCAGCTTATTATGAATAAACATGTTTGCAATGACAATTAGAGATCATAGTTGCTTGTGCCATGCTTGATTAGCAATGAGTTATAATGGTTTAACTTGCGTGCCAACATGCTATTAAAATGGTTGTGATGTGGTATGATGGGGTGGTATCCTCCTTTGAATGATTTAAGTGACTTGACTTGGCACATGTTCACGCATGTAGTTGAAACAAATCAACATAGCCTTCACGATATTTATGTTCATGGTGGATTATATCCTACTCATGCTTGTATTCAATGTTTATTAATTTTAATGCATGTTCATGACTGTTGTCGCTCTCTAGTTGGTCGCTTCCCAGTCTTTTGCTAGCCTTCACTTGTACT
>NW_025244389.1:0-2775 GCF_018294505.1 Triticum aestivum
TGAACTAGGACGCTTCCCAGTGAGAATGCATGTAGGGTTAGGCAGATGGCATGGGTTCTACTTATCAACGAAGATTTCCGCTGCTTAAGATTATTTGGTATTCAGCCCCTGTGGCTTTATCTATGTAAGACTTGACCATAATGGTCATAATTTGTGTAAGACGGTATGTATGGATGTAAGACTCTTGTTATTCAGATTTTGTGAGCATTGATCTCTAGGATCACTGTACACATGCATTCGGCGATCACGACTTATGAGTCGGGGTCCCCACAGTTATGATCCGGCAACCCCGAAGTGACAATAATCGGGGCCACTCCCGGTGATGACCATAGTTTGAGGAGTTCATGTATTCACTATGTGCTAATGCTTTGTTCCGGTTCTCTATTAAAAGGAGGCCTTAATATCCCTTAGTTTCCAATAGGACCCCGCTGCCACGGGAGGGTAGGACAAAAGATGTCATGGAAGTTCTTTTCCATAAGCACGTATGACTATATACGGAATACATGCCTACATTACATTGATGAATTGGAGCTAGTTCTGTGTCACTGTAGGTTATGACTGTTACATGACGAACCGCATCCGGCATAATTATCCATCACTAATCCGGTGCCTACGAGTTTTCCATATACTGGTTCTCGCTTATTTACTTTTCTGTTACTACTATTACAATCACTACAAAATACCAAAAACATTACTTTTGCTGTCTTTACTTTTGTTACCATTACCACCACCATCATATTACTTTGCTACTAAACACTTTGCTGCAGATACTAAGTTTCCAGGTGTGGTTGAATTGACAACTCAGCTGCTAATACTTGAGAACATTCTTTGGCTCCCCTTGTGTCGAATCAATAAATTTGGGTTGAATACTCTACCCTCGAAAACTGTTGCGATCCCCTATACTTGTGGGTTATCAAGACTTTTTTCTGGCGCCGTTGGCGGGGAGCATAGCTCTGTTCTTTGAGTCACTTGGGATTTATATCTGCTGGACACTATGAGGAACATGAAAGACGATTGAACTACTATTTTGCCCTCAACTACGAGGGGAGGTAAGGAGCTACCATCTAGCTCTGCACTTGATTCACCTTCTGTTATAAGTAAGCTTGCGACACCTAAACCTGCTACCGCTATGAATTCTAATATGTCGCATGTTATTGATGATGCCACTTCTGCTATGCATGATACTTATGATGAAACTACTTCTATGATTGATACTACTGTGCCCCTTGCTGAATTTCTAGATGAACAAATTGCTAGGTCTAGAGAAAGAGAAATTATTGAATCTGAATACGATGATGATAGTGATGATGAGAATATGCCTGCTATTCCTGAGGGTTATCTTTTTGATGTTGAATCTTCTGCAGCTATTTTTGCCTGCCAGGATAGATACGAACTTAAGAGGCTGCTAGTTAAATGGAGTAAAGAATCTCTTAGAGATAGAATGAGACCCAACCCTTCTTTTGATACTTCACCTATCCGTGTTCCCGATAAGGATTATTATGAATTTTATGTTGATCCAGATATAATTACTTTGGTTGAATCTAATCCTTTCTATGGCTATGAATCTGAAACTGTTGTGGCACATCTTACTAAGTTAAATGATATAGCCGCCCTGTTTACTAATGATGAGAGATCGCGCTACCTTTATTTACTCAAAATATTTCCGTTCTCATTAAAGGGTGATGCTAAGATATGGTTTAATTCTCTTGATCCTGGTTTGTGCGTAGTCCCCGGGATATGATTTATTACTTCTCTACTAAATATTTCCCTGCTCATAAGAAACAAGGTGCTTTGAGGGAAATATACAACTTCGTGAAAATTGAAGAAGAGAGTCTCCCACAAGCTTGGGGGAGGCTTCTTAAGTTACTTAATGCTTTGCCTGATCATCCTCTTAAGAAACCTGAAATACTTGATATCTTTTATAATGGACTAACTGATGCTTCCAGAGATCACCTGGATAGTTGTGCTGGTTCTCTTTTCAAGGAAAGAACACCGGATGAAGCGGAAATTCTATTGAATATTATGTTGACAAATGAAAATAATTGGGCACCTCCTGAGCCATCTCCTGAGCCAGTTCCAGAGCCAATTACTGAGCCTATTCCTAAACCAACTCCGAAAAAGAGAGGTGTTCTATTTCTTAGTCCTGAAGATATGCAAGAGGCAAAGAAATCTATGAAAGAAAAAGGTATTAAAGCTGAAGATGTTAAGAATTTACCTCCTATTGAAGAAATACACGGTCTTAATTTACCGCCTGTTGAAGAAGTATATGATCTCAATTCCTTATTCACTGAAGAACCTCCTGATCCCGATATCCCGACACAGGTAGTAAAGGTAAATTCTCTCTATAGATATGATAAAGCTGAAGTCCCTCCTACTAAAATTGCTAGTCAGTGCTTGGATGAGTTTGATGACTTTACGTTTAAGCAAGATGACTTTAATGTTTATTTTAGTAGACAATTAAAACAGAATACCTTTATGATTAAACGCTTGGGTGATTTTATGGCTAATATTAGAGGTGAACTTAAACTTGTTAGCAAACATGCTTCTATGGTTACCACTCAAGTAGAACAAGTACTTAAAGCTCAGAAAGAAGTGCTTGATGAAATGAATAGCAAGAAAAATGGTTATGCTGTTAGAGTGGCTACTAGAACTGGTAGAATGACTCAGAACCTTTGTATCCTGAAGGCCACCCTAAGAGAATCGAGCAAGATTCTCAGAGAAATAATATTGATGTACCTAGTTCTTCTAAAAGGAAGAAAAAGAAAAATGATAGGA
>NW_025244390.1:0-2775 GCF_018294505.1 Triticum aestivum
GCAACGTCGTTGCACGTTTGTAGTCGGATTGTCAAAGTCGTCTCCACCAAATTGATAGTTATCATCTCATCGAAAGATCGGGACCCTCGCCTCTATCAGTCTGTTTCCTGCGAGCAAACGAAGAACAAGCAAGAAACTGAGATTGCAATCTGGATATTGCGAATATAAGATGAAAGCTTTATTGATCAAGGTGGGGTTCTGTGACGCCTTTGTCTGGTCGTTGAACACAAACGAAGTACGCGACGTTGCAGCTATGGCGAACTTTTAATCTAAACAAAACCCAAAGTCTAAACGATGCCCTAAGGGCTGTATTTATGGAGGAAGAGGGGGGGAATTTCGTGGACCTTGGTGGAGGGGTCCGAAATCAACCCTATCTCTTGTTTCCCCACACATACGGACTCTAAAAATAGCCTATACTTATGTATTTCGAAATTACATGGGCCTGGCCCAATAATAAGGTGACACAGCACCTAAAATAGCCTCAGAACGAAATTTATGAAGTGGCATCTTGTATATTTCGTCCAAGGCTTCATGCACCCATTATGGTGGCTTCAAAGTCCTGAAATCATCACTTGTAACTCCGTTCTTGTTCCCCTTGCGCATGCCATCATCTCCATGCTTGTTCTTGCTCCAATGTTCATCCTTCTCCAAGCTAGGCCCTTCATTTGTAAGCAAAACAAATGTATCCAATTTAGGCAGCATCATATTCTCATGAACATTAGAATCGTTACCAAGAAACGGAAGTACCTGGTAATTTAGTTGGCGTGCACGAGCTCTAGTAATTGGTCCAGTATGTATAGCAGCAGGGGCTGTGGGTGTAACAATTGTATTGATGTCCTGATCAGGAGATGGCCGGGTGGCTCGGCCAGGCACCTGGGGCCTCAAGCCCGGGCACCTAGGGCCTCAAGCCCGGGCACCCGGGGAACAGCCCAGCGGCTGGGGCAGCAAGGGCCGGGCACCCGGCCAGCCTAGGCCCGGGCACCCGGGGGCGCGGCTGTAGGTGACCAGGGGCCCGGGCACCCGGGGGCTGCAGGGGCCGGGCACCCGGTGCGTCCAGGGAGTTGGCCCCTTCTCCTCTTTCTTCATCCTTCCCGTTCTCTTCTTCCTTCTCTTCCTTCCCTTGCCTTGAGGTTACTTGAGTCTCCGTCCTCTCCTTCTCACCATTGTCTTCTTGGTACCTAAGCATGCACAATGTTTCCGATGACGGTAGAATCCAACTCTTATGTGAAACCGAGCAAAACTCGAAGAGGAGAGAATCAACCTCGTTCTCTATGGCACGTGCACGTGCTTGTGTGATTGGTCCACTTGGAGCTTGCTTTGGTGATGGAGTGTCGATGCAAGTAGTCGAGGGATGCTCCGCATCACCGGTGGCACGTCTTGTGGGAAGATGTCAACGAACTCCTGCAAAATGTTAGTGACAGCAGGGGCAAAGAGGAAGGCACGTCCTTGAATGAAAATAATGCCTCTTTGCACACAAAAGCATAGCAAACAGATTTGCTAGAATCTAGCTCATCAATATCAGATTTGGTGGCAAGTAAACATGCACTTTTCAATTTAATTTCTGAAGCAACACTAGATGGTTTATTATTAGGCTTCAATTGTTGCTCAAATTCTTTTGCCACAATCTGATTTTCACTCTTATTTTTCTCCTGTTTTGCTTTATTAGCTCTATTAATATCATCTTTCAAAATGGAATCAGGAGTCATAGGAAGCAAAGTAATATTTTTATCCTTATGAACAAGAGTATACTGATTGTTTCTACCATGGTGTACAGAATTTTTATCAAATTGCCATGGTCTACCAAGTAATAAGGAACATGCTTGCATAGGTACGACATCACAATCAACATAATCAACATATGTAGAGATACTAAAATGCACATGAATAGTACGTGTTACCTTAACCTTGCCGCTGTTGTTGAACCATTGGATGTAGTAAGGATGTGGATGTGGTCTTGTGCTGAGAGATAGCTTCTCCACCATCTCCATGCTAGCCAATTTGTTGCAGATCCCTCCATCTATGATGACGCGAATAGAACGTTCCTTCACAACTCCCTTTGTATGGAACAAATTATGCCTCTGATTTTGCTCATGTGTAACCTGCACACTCAAAACACATTGAGCAACTAAACATTCATACCTGTCAGCATCTTCAGCAGCCATGTATTGCGTCTCATGATCAGAATCATCTCCACCATGTTCTTCATGGGTAATAAGAGCCAAAGTCTCCTCATCATAGTCACTAGTGGACTCATACCCACCATCCTTAGTAGCAATCATCACATGCTGAGGTTTGCATTCTCTCGCATAATGACCTCTTCCCTTACAACAACGACAAATAATATCACTTGTGTGCCCAGTTGATGCCATGGAAGAAGAAGAGCTCTGTGTAGGCCCGGCAGGTGCGCTCTTGGAAGATAGTGGTTGTTGTGCCTGCTTTCTTGTATCACGGCTGGAGGTGGCACCTAATGGAGGTGCTGGTGCAGTGGAAGTAGAAGATGCACGTGGTGTCCATGATGAAGGTCGACCTGCAGAAAAGTTAGTTCGCGCCAATGCCTGTCGATCCTGCACTTCATGTTCAGCTTTACAAGCAAGATGGAATAAACGAGTGATATTATTATAATCCTTATACTCTAGAATGGTCTGAATCTCTCTATTTAATCCACCCATAGAACGTGCAAGCATAGCTTAATTCACCTCAACAATACCACATCTAATCAAGCCAGTTTGTAATTCCTGATAATATTCTTCTACAGAATTTTTTCCTTGTCTTAAG
>NW_025244391.1:0-2775 GCF_018294505.1 Triticum aestivum
TGTAATGAACTCATTCTTTATTTATATTGGTGTTAAACCTAATGTATTCCAACTTCTCTATGGATTATAAACTATTTTACTAGCCATAGATTCATCAAAATAAGCAAACAACACACGAAAAACATAACAGTCTGTAGTAATCTGTAGCTAGCACAAGATCTGGAACCCCAAAAATTCTAAAATAAATTGCTGGATGTGAGGAATTTATCTATTAATCATCTTCAAAAATAATTAACTAAATAGAACTCTGCAAATAAAAATTACAGCAGTTCTCGTGAATGCTAAAGTTTCTGTTTTTTTACAGCATGATCAACAAGACTTTCCCCAAGTCTTCCCAACGGTTCTACTTGGCACAAACACTAATTAAAACATAAAAACTCAATCATAACAGAGGCTAGATAAATTATTTAATACTAAACAAGAGTAAAAAGCAAGGAACAAAAATAAAGTTGGGTTGCCTCCCAACAAGCGCTATCGTTTAACGCCCCTAGCTAGGCATGATGATTTCAATGATGCTCATGTAAAAGATCAGATCTGAAACATAAAGTGAGCATCATGAAGATTATGACTAGCACATTTAAGTCTAACCCACTTCCTATGCATAGGGATTTTGTGAGCAAACAACTTGTGGGAATAAGAATCAACTTGCATAGGAAGGTAAAACAAGCATAACTTCAAAACTTTAAGCACATAGAGAGGAAACTTGATATTATTGCAATTCCTACAAGTATATATTCCTCCCTCATAATAATTTTCAGTAGCATCATGAATGTATTCAACAATATAACCTGCACCTAAATCATTCTTTTCATGATCTACAAGCATAGAAATTTTACTACTCTCCACATAAGCAAAATTCTTCTCACGAATAATAGTGGGAGCAAACTCAACAAAATTAGTGGAAGTCATAGATAGGAGGCATGCTTATCATTATTCTTTAAAGCACATAGAGAGGAAATTAAGATCAAGATGACAAGTTTCATGGTTATCATTATTCTTTAAAGCATACGTGTCATCACAATAATCATCATAGATAGGAGGCATGATTTCATCATAGTAAATTTGCTCATCAAAGCTTGGGGGTCTAAAAATATCATCTTCATCAAACATAGCTTCCCCAAGCTTGTGGCTTTGCATATCATTAGCATCATGGATATTCAAGGAATTCATACTAACAACATTGCAATCATGCTCATCATTCAAATATTTAGTGCCAAACATTTTAATGCATTCTTCTTCTAACACTTTGGCACAATTTTCCTTCCCATCATACTCACGAAAGATATTAAAAAGATGAAGCGTATGAGGTAGACTCAATTCCATTTTTTATAGTTTTCTTTTATAAACTAAACTAGTGATAAAACAAGAAACTAAAAGACTCGATTGCAAGATCTAAAGATATACGTTCAAGAGCTAACCTCCCCGGCAACAGCACCAGAAAAGAGCTTGATGTCTACTACACAACCTTCTTCTTGTAGATGTTGTTGGGCCTCCAAGTGCAGAGGTTTGTAGGATAGTAGCAAATTTCCCTCAAGTGGATGACCTAAGGTTTATCAATCCGTAGGAGGCGTAGGGTGAAGATGGTGTATCTCAAGCAACCCTGCAACCAAATAACAAAGAGTCTCTTGTGTCCCCAACACACCCAATACAATGGTAAATTGTATAGGTGCACTAGTTCGGCAAAGAGATGGTGATACAAGTGCAATATGGATGGTAGATAAAGGTATCTGTAATCTGAAATTATAAAAACAGCAAGGTAACTAATGGTAAAAGTGAGCGTAAACGGTATTGCAATGCTAGGAAACAAGGCCTAGGGTTCATACTTTCACTAGTGCAAGTCCTCTCAACAATAATAACATAATTGGATCACATAACTATCCCTCAACATGCAACAAAGAGTCACTCCAAACTCCCTAATAGCGGAGAACGAACGAAGAGATTATGGTAGGGTACAAAACCACCTCAAAGTTATTCTTTCCAATCAATCCATTGGGCTATTCCTATAAGTGTCACAAACAGCCCTAGAGTTCGTACTAGAATAACACCTTAAGACACAATTCAACCAAAACCCTAATGTCACCTAGATGCTCCAATGTCACCTCAAGTATCCGTGGGTATGATTATATGATATGCATCACACAATCTCAGATTCATCTATTCAACCAACACAAAGGACCTCAAAGAGTGCCCCAAAGTTCCTACTAGAGAATCACGACGAAAACCTGTGCCAACCCCTATGCATAGGTTCATGGGCGGAACCCGCAAGTTGATCACCAAAACATACATCAAGTGAATCACGTGGTATCCCATTGCCACCACAGATACGCACGGCAAGACATACATCAAGTGTTCTCAAATCTTTAAAGACTCCATCTGATAAGATAACATCAAAATGGAAACTCAATCCATTACAAGAGAGTAGAGGGGGGATAAAATATCATAAGATCCGACTATAATAGCAAAGCTCGCGATACATCAAGATCGTACCACCTCAAGAACACAAGAGAGAGAGATTAAACACATAGCTACTGGTACATACCCTCAGCCCCGAGGGAGAACTACTCCCTCCTCGTCATGGAGAGCACCGGGATGATGAAGATGGCCACAAGAGAGAGATTGCCCCCTCCGGCAGGGAGCCGGAACGGGTCTAGATTGGTTTTCGGTGGCTACGGAGGCTTCTGGCGGCGGAACTCCTGATCTATCGTCTGTTCTGAAAGTTTTAGGGTATGTAAGTATATATGGGTGCAGGAAGTACGTCAGTGGAGCTTCGGGGGC
>NW_025244392.1:0-2775 GCF_018294505.1 Triticum aestivum
ATATACCAAGTTTATAGGAATTTCCTTCCCATCCTGTCCCTGAGGTCCAACTCGGGCCATATGATCCGTATCGAGTTTGGTGTAGCGTGTCTTCACCATGGCCCATGCCTCTCGCGCACCTTCCCAGCATGCGGACGTCTTCCATAGCTTGAAACGACGCCGACCACCCTTGAACAGGTCTGCCAACCCCTCCATACTTTTTGGAGGGGCATCAGATGGCCATAAGGCTTTGGCCATATTCTTCATGGCTTTCCGGTCACACTCGTGCAGCTTTGACAGTTCTTTTAGAACATGCTTTGAAGCCCGAACACTTCCTCTTCTTGGCGGCCGGTTAACAGACCTGTATGAACCGTATTATAACATTTCCTATTATATGATTATATCAGTACTCCAGAAGGTTCAAGAGTCATATCGAATATGCCACCCTTTAACTTTTGGTTCTCCTGTTGCGCATCAAAGAGTTGAGCCTTTAAGCTCTTTATCTCTTCGGCCTGTTTCTTCACTTCCTCTTCTAGTTTTTTATCTTTTCCCCCGGTCATTGGGGCACTCTTCATTTCTTCAAGCTCTATGACAGCGGCATTTAACTGTGTCCAACTTGTTTCGAGCTCCTAGGACAATGCGTGGATTTTCTCCTTGAGGACCTGCGGTCATAAACGATTCTCAAATCGGTTAGTTCGTACCGCTTTAAGTCTATCTATATACTAAAATTGCATAAATTTTCGCCTGTATATCCTTTCAGAACAGGCGAGTAACTCCAGTGAGTCCGTCCGAGGTAGCTCAGATATACGCGTCCACGATGCTGAGACCAGTAAATTCTTGCTCTGAAAAGGCCGGGGCACGCAGGGTCTCTTTTAAGCGATGGTGATTCATCGCGCTCTCCACCTTGGAGTTAGTGACGGACCTTCATCCGGATCTTCATAAGGTGGATGAGATGGCGCCAGCCCTATATGCGCCCTCGTCCTAGTTGACGAGTTCGGCACCGCATTGGCTGTGGCTCGACTTGCTGGGATCTTTGGTACGGTTCGTCGTATACCTCTCCTGAGATGATACAAAGAGGAGGAAAATGACGATTCAGCTTTATGCTTAGACATGAAGTAACGAGTATACCTATTTGGTGATGGAGCAGGCTCAGTGGCACTCTCGGTCCCCTTTTGTTTCACGCGCTCACCCCGCAAAGGAGCCGTTTTCCTTTTGACTGCACGTGCTTGGGTACGGCTCGCTGAGCGCCGATCCTATGGAACACGGTCCAGTACGGAGGGTAAGTTGTGAGTAGAAGTGTTTCCCCTTTTAAAGGATTTCCGAACACTTACCTTAATGGAGGGATAGAGATCGGGGTAGTCGGCCACAATGGCTACCTCTGAGCTGTCAAGGCTCGCATGATAATAAACTTCGTCTTAAAATTATACGTATATATCTGGATCCTCATGGAATCCACGGTCTTCAATGCGAGCATGGTCCTCTGGCTGAGGAGGGGGGCAATAGATGTTCTCGACCACCTTCCTCCATGACTGTTTTAAAGCAACCAGAGTATTCGGTTAATGCATCCCAATGATAAAAAAGTGCTGAATGACTAACTTACATATTGAATTGGATTGTACATGGAGAAACCTTCCCGACAATTTAAACGGGCGAAGTCTTCTTCTTCCCCTTTATAAAGGTCGGTCAGCACGGCAGCCAATGCGGCTTGGTTATCCGGACCCTCTCGCCTATAGCGAGACACATCATCCTCCCCGTTATAGTTCCATAAAGGAGCCACTCTGGATTGAAGAGGCTGGATGGATCACTTTATTGCAATGGCCATGACTTCAATGATGGAGAGTCCAGAATGGGTTAGCAATCTGACCTTGCTAACCAGTCTCCTCACCTCCGCACTGTCCTCCTGTTCAGGGGACTTGGGGCGCCAGCTGCGTAGCTTCTTCAAGGGAGCGCTGGAGAATTCGGGAGTCCTCGCCGGACTGGGTCCGGAAGAGGAACATCCTCAATGAAGAACCATTACAAAGGCGATTCTTCGGACCCTCTCTTTGGAGTCCCAACTGGGTGTCGGGATCCGGCTATGCACCATAGTTCGGCGACGCCCACTTCAAATATAGACCCTCCGCCCTGGTGGCGGGGGACGAGGCAAAAGAACTTTTTCCATAGTTCGAAATGAGCCTCACAGCCTAAAAATAATTCACGAAGGGCGACAAAACTAGAAATGTGCAGAATGGAACCTGGTGTGAGGATGTGCAGCTGGATCCGGTAGTGCTCCAATAGACCCCTAGGGAAGGGGTGGATCAGGAATCCTACGCCCCTCAGAAGGAATGAGATAAAGAACACCCTCTCCCCTTGGCTGGGCTTGGGGAAATTTTCCGCTAATGCAACATCGCCGTAGAAGCTAATCCTGCCCGTACGGAGACTAGATGATGAGGACATCAATACCATTGTTACACCCACAGCCCCTACTGCTACATATACGGGACCAATTACTAGAGCTCGCGCACGCCAATTAAATTATCAGGTACTTTCGTTTCTTGGTAATGATTCTAATGTTCATGAGAATATGATGCTGCCTAAATTGGATACATTTGTTTTGCTTACAAATGAAGGGCCTAGCTTGGAGAAGGATGAACATTGGAGCAAGAACAAGCATGGAGATGATGCCATGCGCAAGGGGAACAAGAACGGAGTTACAAGTGATGATTTCAGGACTTTGAAGCCATTAATGGGTGCATGAAGCCTTGGACGAAATATACAAGATGCCACTTCATAAATATCGTCCCGAGGCTATTATAGGTG
>NW_025244393.1:0-2775 GCF_018294505.1 Triticum aestivum
GGCTCTATGTTCAAATACAACGGGTGCAAAACAGTTGCACACGCGGAATACTCAGGTTAAACTTGATGAGCCTAGCATATACAGATATGGCCTCGGAACACTGAGACCGAAAGGTCAAGCGTGAATCATATAGTAGATATGATCAACATAGTGATGCTCACCATTGAAAACTACTCCATCTCACGTGATGATCGGACATGGTTTAGTTGATTTGGATCACGTGATCACTTAGATGATAGAGGGATGTCTATCTAAGTGGGAGTTCTTAAGTAATATGATTAATTGAACTTTAATTTATCATGAACTTAGTCCTGGTAGTATTTTGCAAATTATGTTGTAGATCAATAGCTCGCATTGTTGCTTCCCTATGTTTTTATATGTGTTCCTAGAGAAAACTAAGTTGAAAGATGTTAGTAGCAATGATGCGGACTTGGTCCGTGATCTGAGGTTTATCCTCATTGCTGCACAGAAGAATTATGTCTTGATGCACCACTAGGTGACAGACCTATTGCATGAGCAGATGTAGACGTTATGAATGTTTGGCTAGCTCAATATGATGAGTACTTGATAGTTTTGTGCACCATGCTTTATGGCTTAGAACTGGGACTACAAAAACGTTTTTGAAACGTCACGGAACATATGAGATGTTCCATGAGATGAAACTGATATTTCAGACTAATGCCCGTGTCAAGAGGTATGAGACCTCTGACAAATACTTCGCCTAAAAGATGGAGGAGAATTGCTCAACTAGTGAGCAAGTGCTTAGATTGTCTGAGTACTACAATCACTTGAATCAAGTGGGAGTTAATCTTCCAGATAAGATAGTGATTGACAGAGTTCTCTAGTCACCATCACCAAGTTACTAGAACTTCGTGATGAACTATAGTATGCAAGGGATGACGAAAATGATTCCCGAGCTCTTCGTGATGTTGGAATCGACGAAGGTAGAAATCAAGAAAAAGCATCAAGTGTTGATGATTGACAAGACCACTAGTTTCAAGAAAAGGGCAAAGGGAAAGAAAGGGAACTTCAAGTAGAATGACAAGCAAGTTGTCACTCCCGCGAAGAAGCCCAAAGCTGGACCAAAGCCTGAAACTGAGTGCTTACACTGCAAAGGAAATGGTCACTGGAAGTGGAAATGCCCTGAATATTTGGTGGATAAAGAAGGATGGCAAAGTGAACAAGGGTATATTTGATATACAGGTTTTTGTTGTGTGCCTTACTAGTGTTTATAGTTGCCCTTAAGTATTTGATACTTGTTCGGTTGCTAAGATTAGTAACTCGAAACAGGAGTTACAGAATAAACAGAGACTAGTTCAAGGGGAAGTGACGATGAGTGTTGGAAGTAGTTCCAAGATTGATATGATTATCACCACACACTCCCTATACTTTCGGGATTAGTGTTAAACCTAAATAAATGTTATTTGGTGTTTGCATTGAGCATGATTATGATTTGATCATGTTTATTGCAATATGGTTATTCATTTAAATTCAGAGAATAATTGTTGTTCTGTTTACATGAAAAAAACCTTCAATGGTCATACAACCAATTAAAATAGTTTGTTGGATCTTGATCGTAGTGATACACATATTCATAATATTTATGCCAAAAGATGCAAAGTTAATAATGATATTGCAAACTTATATGTGGCACTGCCGTTTGGGTCATATCGGTGTAAAGCGCATGAAGAAACTCCATAAAGATGGATTTTCGAAATCACTTGGTTATGAATCATTTGATGCGTGCGAACCGTGCCTTTTGGGCAAGATGACTAAAACTCCGTTCTCCGGAACAAAGGAACGAGCTACTGACTTGTTGGAAATAATACATATTGATGTATGCAGGCCAATGAGTATTAAGGCTCGTGGCGGGTATCGTTATTTTCTGACCTTCACAGATGATTTGAGCAGATATGGGTATATCTACTTGATGAAACATAAGTCTGAAACAGTTGAAAGGTTCAAATAATTTCAAAGTGAAGTGGAAAATCATCATAACAAGAAAATAAAGTTTCTACGATCTGATCGTGGAGATGAATATTTGAGTTACGAGTTTGGCCTTTAGTTAGAATAATGTGGAATAATTTCACAAACTCACACCACCTAGAACACCACAGCGTAACGGTGTGTCCGAACGTCATAACCACACTTTATTTGATATGGTGCGATCAATGATGTCTCTACCGATTTACCAATATCGTTTTGGGGTTATGCATTAGAGATAGCTGCATTCACGTTAAAATAGGGCACCATCTAAATCCGTTGAGACGACACCGTATGAACTATGGTTTAGCAATAAACCTAAGTTGTCGTTTCTTAAAGTTTGGAGTTGCGATGCTTATGTGAAAAAGCTTCAACCTGATAAGCTCGAACCCAAATCAGAGAAGTGTGTCTTCATAGGATACCCAAAGGAGACTGTTGGGTACACCTACTAATCACAGATCCGAAGGCAAAATATTTGTTGCTAAAAAAATTGGATCCTTTCTAGAGAAGGAGTTTCTCTTGAAAGAAGCGAGTGGGAGGAAAGTAGAACTTGATGAGGTAACTGTACCTGCTCCCTTATTGGAAAGTAGTTCATCACAGAAATCAGTTCCTGTGATTCCTACACCAATTAGTGAGGAAGCTAATGATGATGATCATGAAACTTCAAATCAAGTTACTACAGAACCTCGTATGTTTTCTAGAGTACGGTCTGCACCAATGTGGTATGGTAATCCTATTCTG
Organism: Triticum aestivum; assembly: GCF_018294505.1. Taxonomy (NCBI): domain Eukaryota; kingdom Viridiplantae; phylum Streptophyta; class Magnoliopsida; order Poales; family Poaceae; genus Triticum; species Triticum aestivum. The sequence continues at coordinate 2,725 of NW_025244393.1, forward strand.
GAAGTCATGTTACTAGACCATGATAAACCTACAAACTATGAGGAAGCGATG
>NW_025244394.1:0-2775 GCF_018294505.1 Triticum aestivum
GTCCAGGCCGGCGGTGAGGACGAGGAGCAGAGCCTGCTGATGGCCCAAACCTGCGGGCTCTCCGACCACAACTCTATCAGCGCAGACGCCGCGCCGGTCCACCTCGTCGAGGACACTGTCCAGGTTCTCCTCGGGCATGAGGGGAGCGGCGGTGCCGGGAGCGGCCTGTGGTACTTGGACACGGGTGCATCCAACCACATGACTGGCGATCGCGCCGTTTTCGCCGAGCTCGACACGGCTGTCACCGGCACCGTCAAGTTTGGGGACGGCTCGGTCGTCAACATCCGCGGTCGAGGAACCATCCTCCTGGCGTGTATTACATCCCGCGGCTGCGCTCTCACATAATCATCCTGGGCCAGCTCGACGAGAGCGGCTGCCAGGTGCTGATCCAGAACGGCGTCCTGCGCGTGCGCGACCGGGAGCGTCGCCTCCTCGCCAAGGTACAGAGAGCACCAAATCGCCTGTACTCTGTTGCGTTACGGATCGCGCAGCCTGTGTATCTTGCAGCGCACAGCGACGGTGACACGGCGTGGACCTGGCACGCGCGCTACGGGCATCTCAACTTCGACGCTCTGCATAAGCTAGCGCGCCAGGACATGGTGCGCGGCCTGCCCGTGGTTGAGCATGTGGATCAACTCTGCGACGCGTGCCTAGCGGGCAAGCAGCGGTGCACCGCGTTCGCACAGCAGGCCAAGCACCATGCACAGGAGCGGCTGGAGCTCGTGCACGGCGACCTCTGCGGGCCGATCTCGCCAACGACACCGAGCGGGAAGAAATACTTCCTCCTATTGGTGGACGACGCCACCAGGTTCATGTGGCTCGTGCTACTCGCAACAAAGGATGAAGCCGCAGCGGCGATCAAGCGCGTACAACCTCTCGCGGAGTCTGAATCAGGGCGCAAGCTGCACATGCTGCGGACGGACCGCGATGGAGAGTTCACGTCCGGCTCATTCACGGCGTATTGCGCCGAGCTGGGCGTCAGCCGTCACCTCACCGCCCCGTACTCACCGCAGCAGAACGGTGTGGTGGAGCATCGTAATGGCACGGTGGTGGGCATGGCCCGGAGTCTTCTGAAGGCCAAGCGCGTTCCCGGTGAGTTCTGGGGCGAAGCAGTCACGACGGCAGTGTTCCTGCTAAACCGCGCGCCCACCAAGAGCCTGGATGGCGTGACGCCATTTGAGGCATGGCATGGACGCAAGCCGAACGTGCATTATCTGCGCACTTTTGGGTGTGTAGTGCATGTGAAGGACACCCGCCCTGGACTCAAGAAACTCGACGATCACAGCCGGCCGATGATCTTCGTCGGCTATGAGCCCAGCACCAAGGGCTACAGAGCCTATGACCCAACAACTGGGCGCGTGCACATCACACGCGACGCCATGTTCGATGAAGGGGCGCACTGGGACTGGGCAAGAGAGGAAGGTGCCGTGAACACGTTCAGCGGGGCCGACACGTTCGTGGTCGAACACCTGGTGAGCAAATCTCCAGGGGCGACAGATGGGAGGGAGGGGGCGGGTGCAGCCACCTCGCCTCCGACCACACCACCAGCGTCTCCAGCGCCATCAACAACAGCTTCGTCAAGCCCAGCACCGTCAACTCCATTTTCTGTTAGTCCAGGAAGGGTGGAGCTAGTGTCGCCACCAACATCGTTCAGCGACAACGTGCTCGACGCGGCAGACAACATAGAGCGAGAGCACCGGTTCCGCACCTTGCAGAACGTGCTGGACTTTGGCCCGGCGGACGACCCAGACGAAGAGCTACACCTGCTTGCCGCTGAGGAGCCGAGCTCGTTCACTGAGGCAGAACAAGAATCAAGTTGGCGGGGCGCCATGATCGAAGAGTTGAGCTCGATGGAGGACAATCAAACATGGCAGCTCACTTCTCTCCCTCCTGGTCATCGCGCCATTGGCTTGAAGTGGGTTGACAAGGTCAAGAAGGACGCGCGCGGGGAGGTACTCAAGCACAAAGCTCGGCTCGTGGCGAAGGGCTATGTACAACAGCACGGCATCGACTACGACGAGGTGTTTGCCCCAGTAGCGCGCCTCGAGTCAGTACGGGTGCTGCTGGCACTCGCGGCGAATGCGGGCTGGGCCGTTCATCACATGGACGTCAAATCGGAGTTCTTGAACGGCGAGCTCCAGGAAGAAGTCTATGTGCAGCAACCACCGGGATTTGTCGTCGCCGGCAAGGAGCATCTTGTCCTGCGCCTGAACAAGGCGCTGTACGGTCTGAAGCAGGCTCCCAGAGCGTGGAACACCAAGCTGGATACATGTCTGAGCAAGCTGGGGTTCACGCGCTGTCCGTCAGAGCACGCGGTGTACGCACGGGGCACGGCGACCACACGCCTCATCGTGGGCGTGTACGTGGACGACCTGGTGATCACCGGGTCCGACACAGAGGAGATCATCAAGTTCAAAGGAGAGATGCAGAAGTTGTTCAAGATGTCTGATCTGGGTCTGCTGAGTTTCTATCTTGGAATCGAAGTGAAGCAGGCAGAGGATGGCATCGTCATTTCACAGAGCGCGTACGCACGGAAACTCCTAGAGAAGAGTGGCATGGCTGGATGCAAACCTTGTCACATCCCCATGGAGCCTCGTTTCAAGCTATCAAAGGAGAGCACGGCGCCACCAGTGGATGCGACAGAGTACCACAGCGTCGTCGGCAGCCTGCGCTATCTGGTGCACACGCGCCCTGACCTGACCTTCTCGGTTGGGTACGTCTCGCGCTTCATGGAGGCGCCAACTGAAGAGCACCGCACCGCCGTCAAGCACATCT
>NW_025244395.1:0-2774 GCF_018294505.1 Triticum aestivum
ATAAGCAAAAGAAAGAAGCATGATTTTGACAAAACAAAATGATGGGTTGAAAAGAGCAACATCGCAATGCCTCCGGAAGAGAGAAATAGAAGATAGATCATTAAGATAAAAGAATGTAGAAGAAAATGCCAACTTCTGCTACAAAAGAGCTTGAAAAGGTATCCTTAGGAGAAGGGTCGAATGGAGTTGGTGGAACACCAACAACGGAAGGACAAGCTTGAACTGGGCTTATAGAAGGCATCTCAACATTATGAGGTGACAACTTGCCACTCACGGAAAAGATTTGATAGGATTTATAAGAACAAGGAGACGAGTAACTATTTCACCGGGAGGATAAATGAAGAACTTGTATCATTAATAAACCCCATAGATAGACACAATCCTTAGGGAAGGTTTTAGGTGAAATATAACCCAATATAACTCCAAAGAAGAGGTTGATGGATTTAAAATACCCCATTCTTAACAACATGTGAATCATGATCCATGAACTCAAATTATTAAGAATGACATAATACCACCTCCAATGATACGGAAAGAAGAATTGCACTCCGGATTGCAAGATGAAGAATACTTGAACTCCTTTGAAAAGAAACTTGATGAACACTTCAAAAAGGAATTAAATCCTTGATGAACCATCATGTAGAACCTCCATGAAGAACTCCGGTAAACACAGGAATAACGAAAATAAAAAAAGAAGTTGGAAACACAAGGTGAAACCTTGTAATGATTTAGATGGATCTCCGTGAGGAACTCCGGGAAAGAAAGACGAGCACTTGAAACCAAGAATTTAATCATCGTGAACAAACTCTGGGAGAAAAGATTAACATATGGATGAAACAAGAATAAGAATTATATTGTGCTTAACCTTCAGCAATTAAATTGATGACAAACAACAGATTTGGCATATTACTTCTTCTCGTTGAAAGAATTAATATAGATATAGCGCAAACTTGAGGAAGGTCTTCAACGAACCGCCGGTAGGATTGAAACCACGAATGAATTAATATGATAAACGAAGGAAGAGGAACTCTTGAAAGAACCACCGTAAGAATTGAAAATGAACGAAGAAGAAAAATAAAGAAGCACCGGGAAGAATTTGAGAACAAATGAAGATACTTGAGGGGAATTTAGATAAAAGAGAACGAAGAGATCACGAACTGATTAGAGAATATTGAATGATGCACCGGTGATATGGGAGAATGATAACTGACAGCCAAGAATGAATAAACCTGAATTGATGGACTCCGGATAACAAACTGAGAAGGCTCTTGAATTTCTCCGGATAGGTGAAAAGAATTCTGACAATCGAAAACAAATATAAGAGGATGGCTCGACTGGAATCATGAATCTCGAAGAGAATGGAGCAAGATTGAGAGAAAAAATATTCTTTGGTCTTCAACTGATGAGAATGCCAATGAGAAACACCACCGTGAATTGTTGAGATACTCCGAAAGAATCAAAAGCGAAGAGATTAACACAAGTCTGGAATTAACATCAGGAAGCACACTTTGGAGCATGAGAACTACATGCTACAGGAACTTAACATGGCAAAGCAAGGCATTAAATGAAGCTACTCAAAGCACTTAACAAAAGTCCCTTAGTGACCTTGAGCCAAAAGGGATCAGAAAATACAATTGTAAGCATGTGAACATGGCAAAAACATAAACATATCTTAGACTTAGTGAAAAACATGAGCATGCAAATAAGTTAACGAGTAGGCATGTTTATGAGCTCGATGCACTCACTACAGAGCATGGCATGACAAACTAAGCATACACCCATCAAGAATACATGGCATAGAAGCTAGAAATGGCAAGAACAACAACATAGCTTGCACGGATCAATAGCAACATCCTCGGCAAAATCGCTAACAAGTCAACAATCTGCCAGGATTCACGAAATAGCGAAAGTAGAGCTCGATTGACTCAAGCTAGGGTGCTCCATAAATGCAAACAAAGACATGGATGGATAGAGAACCACAATATTAAGAAAACATCCTTAGGGAGCATCCTCAAAAGAGGCACGGATCACTAGTAAACAACATGAACATATGGCATACCGACAAAAACAAAACAAGGACTTTGTGAAAAACTAAGTCCCTGAAATCAGCATTACCGACTACGCTACTTTGCAAGCTTGTGCTAATCACCATAAATATCACAAAAATACATGGCAAGAACCACTGTAAGATGGTATGGCACATAACAAAACACATGTAGAGCTCGGGATCATATCATGCACACATTAATCATGGCAAAAATGACAAATATCTATTTGATGAAACAGATCTGCCGAGTTTATCACATAGCCCTCTTCCAACAGCATTTCGGGCATCAATATGGGCTCAAATGAAAGTGATTCAATGAGATGAAATGATGTACTCGTCGAGACAAACATTTTGGTATGCTACACACATGAATCAGAGCCACCGATGCAGAGTTATGATGCGTTGAATATGGGCATATGAATCTGGAAACTTCGGGGACTTAGTGAAATTATACCTCCGCGAAAAGTCAATGCGGGATGAGGATATCCGGGACGAGGGGGCCGTTTGGATCGCGGGATTGGTGGATCTGATCCAATTTTCGGGATCTCGTCGGAGTACGTTGCCGGAGCAGACGAGGAAATAGGCCGGAGGCGCGGGGGCTCGCCGGGGTTGCGGGGAAGCTTGCCGGGGTGCGGGATCCGCAGGGCGCGGCGGCGCCGGTGAGGCGGCGGAGGAGCGCGCGGCCAGAGCAGTGCAAAGACGGGGCGGCGTGCGGCGGCGCTTGCCG
>NW_025244396.1:0-2774 GCF_018294505.1 Triticum aestivum
TAATGTTCATCATACAACGAAAAAATGTTCACTATATATAAAATATTCATTTTCTTCAGCGTGTATTTGCAAAAAGTTCACTGTATATTTTGAAAATGTTGAGTTAGTATTTGAATAAAGTTCACCGTATAATAAGAAAATGTTCAGTGTGTACTATAGATGCCCTTTTATAAAAGGTGTTCAGGTGTCAAAAAAAATCACAACTAAAAGAAATATTCACAGTAAAAAAATATTCAAAATCTATTTACGATTTCGAATCATTGTTCGGATTTTCAAGAAATTTGTTCTTTAGTACTTTAAATTTAGCGCTACATTCAACTTGTGACGCATTCCTACATCGGTTGGCTAACATCGCTGGCATGAGTGGCGAGGTTGGGGGTTCGACTCATGTGGCAATACTTCGAACGACCCAGCCTACATATGAAAATGCCAAAGTGGGACTCTTATACTAAACATATTTTATTTTTACATTTCATTATCACAAAATTTAACTAGTATTTACATTATATTTAACACATGTTCATATAGCAATACTTAAAAATTTAGACATTTCTAGCAAACAACACAAACTTCCATCATTAAAATTATATTTAATTTCAAAAACTATTCCATGGTGTTTTGTTAAAATAAATTATGTTGATCTAAATATAAAGAAAGGAAACAAAGAAATCGCATGCTTTCATTAATGAAGTAATTTATTCCATCTGTTTAGAGATAAGAGAAGCATGACATATGTTGGATCTAGTTTGGATGACCTGCACACGCAGTGTGCCTGGCGTTTCTAAATATATTGTAGTGCGTTTGTACATGTTTTATCTATAAATATCTTGATGGAGGATCCTACACAATGCATGAGTATAAGAATATTTTGCCCCCTATTTCAATATTAGCCTATTTATTAGTTCCGTCATCTTCGCTTCTATTCTTGAACCGGGAGGATGTTTAGTGATGTTTCATTGACGTTTGGTTACATTCTACTTTATACATCTGTCCGTGAAACAGATATTAGTGAATGGGTTCTTTTGTACAAGTACGAAAGTTGTCATGTCTTCGTATGTATGCGGCAACCATATCATCCGAGTTCAGACTTTAGAGTTGACAGACGAGATTAATAAGGCAATCTAGTCGAATCCAAATGCATATCAAGAGAGCATGCAATACAAAAAATATCTATCAAGCTCTAAAGAAGAGTTAGTCCCAAACACTAGTAGAAACACAGGGTTTTGGTCACAGCTCAATGTACACATTAGTCCTGGTTGCATCACGAACCGGGACTAATGTGAGCATTAGTCCCAGTTCGAGCGGCTAAAGCGTCAGGAAGGTATTAGTCCCGGTTTAAATGGGACCTTTAGTCCCGATTTGAAACACGAACCGGGACTAAATTAGTCCCGGTTCGTGTCTCAAACCGGGACTAAAGGTTCAAACTCCCCCCTCCCCCGTGTATCGTCTTTTCAGTTTTGTAAAAAACAAAAGAAAATGATAAAAACTTCAAAAATTAAAATCCTTGGAGACGTAGTTATGTTACTACATCTAGTAGTTAGGAAAATTAAAAAACTTAAATTTGGACAAGTTTTGCAAAGAAAGTGTTATGAAAAAGTAAAACGGCCATATCTTTTGCATACGATGTTGAAAAAAGCGCATAATAAATAAAAAATCAGCACAAAAATCCGTATCCGATTTTGACGGCCATAGACCTGTTTGCAAATTTTTAGAATCCTCAAATTCTAAAAGGAAAAAAAAGATATGCTCAAATTTCAGTTTTTTTGAATTTTGGTCAAACTGTGGTCAAACTACTTATTCAAGAAACATTAGTGTTACTAAATAATTATTTCAGTTTTTTTTTGAATTTTTGTCAAATCTGGTCAAACTATGGTCAAACTACTTATTCAATAAATGTTAGTGTTACTAAATAATTATTGGTTTTAAGAATAATAGTTTCAAACTCAAACGGCGTAACGTGTGACTTCATGCTCAACTTCAACTCCTAAGGGTTAATAGGATTGATAGCTTAGTATTGTCAGGAAAACAACAAGTGCAAACTTGGCAACAAGGAAGAATAAAACTCGAAAGTTAAGTGTGCTCAGGCTCGAATAGTGAGAGGATGGGTGACAGACTGGGAAGTTAGACGATTTGGAATGAATAGGGGTAAATCAGAAATTTGAAAATCAAGAATAAAATTCATTTTTTTCAAAAAAATAATAAAAAATTCCTTTAACCGGGACTAAAGGTCAAGCTCCATACAGCGGCCATGTGGGGGGCCTTTAGTCCTGGTTCCGGAACCGGGACAAATGAGACTTATGAACCGGGACAAATGGGCCTTTTTCTACTAGTGAAACTGCTCGTGGTAGTATAAAAATGAAACAAATGTTACTGCTAAAGTCTTAGCAAGAACAAAGGAAAACTAAAAGTGAGCAGAGCAAAAACCTTTCTCAATGCATACATACAGATTCACCCCCGTACCTACTTCCTATAATCTAACCTATTTCCTGTTGTGCATCTATCCTCTTATTCTTCACGGTGTGTGGATTTTACTTTGGAGACCAAATCCATTAGAGTGAAATCCAAATTAATCGAAGCTTGAACAAGGAATTAGTCCCCTTCCATGGGGAAGGTATTGTGATAATCTTAGGAAAGGAGGGGCCACTGAGAATATATTTCGACACCTCTCTGCCATGGCCTCCTTGGCCCATGCTGTGGGTTGGGTTTGTTTTCATAAAAAGCCTAACCAAAAACGAGAAATTCAGCTTTTGAGCGGGTGGTACTGATCTGTTGAG
>NW_025244397.1:0-2774 GCF_018294505.1 Triticum aestivum
ATTATCTATGCAATATTTGGTTCACTCCGAACATTTTAGTTTTAATATTTGAAAACTTTTATTGTTTGCCTAATTTTGAATTTGAATTTGAATCGGTTTCGAACTAACTCGAGATTAGCAACTATAAACGAGGTGACGTGGCACCATTAGCAGAGGATCGCTGTAGCTTAATTATCCGGGCGTCACAATTCTCCTCCACTACAAGAAATCTCGTCCCGAGATTTAAGCGGTGGAGTAAGGGGCGAAGGTGTTGGTAGCGAAATACCTAACGAGTCTTCTCGGTCTTGGCTGCCCTTTCGAAGAGGTTGATCCCTTTCGTTGAAGTCTTCATTTCACTGCTGCAAGTCACCATGATCAATTTGTCATCCTTTCTTCGGGATCTCCATCGTACTTACGAATAGGTAAGGGGCAGCTCTACAACGATAGGATGTTACAAGGGAAAATCTTCTAGGGGTTTCCCAAGTATGAACATATGAGTATCTCTCGAGTTGAACAAATGAAACACATCGAGAGCAAAGTAAGACGGTGCAATAAGAAGTTTCAAGCGGATAGGCAATCGTTCATTGCCTGAGACAGAGTACGAGAGGGGTTCAGAGCAACGGGAATAAGTATCGTGTCCGATACCAGAATAGATCAACAGGTAAGTGGCCCGTGAATTACATACATAGTCAAGCACGAGGAATAACTCTGACAACAGGGTGTACAGGAGAGTCAGGTTTCGATCCTGTGGAACTGTGGGTTATGGGCCCACCATGTGGGTTAAAAATAGGAGCGGTGACATCTCGCACGGTCACAATAGCAAGGCATGTCAGAGGGTAGCCTATCAGTTATGTCGGCACAATGTCGGTACCAGGGGCGAGGGACGAAGAGAACCATTTTCCTGCTCGTTGAACGAGGCGGACCAATAGGCAAAGTTCTCGTCCATCGGTGGTGACCGGAATGCTATCGACAATTTCAACAGGGTCTTACTGACAAAGTTGTACAACGAGGTGTTTACATAAGCAGGAGAATTACCACTGCTCGATTAAGTAGTTTACAAGAAAGTTTGAACAAAACAACGGGAAGGAAAATGTGCTTAAACACGTATAACAGGGGTATATCCTTCCCAAGGACAAGCAAAGCATGATATCCATGACAGGATATTATGTAGAAAACTCCTTAGGTAGGGGAGAGAAATTTCATGACATTACCCATACAACGGTGTTAGGATAAATGATAAATAAAATTTAGCATCGTGCTTCAAATGTTCCTGTTGAAAATCAGAGTACCATTGACATGCTTCGAGATAGCATTGACGTGGTCTTCAGGTGAAGATCAGACTTTGGAAACACGAAGGATCCATCAGGAATAACTTGTAGAATAAGTCTTACAATTTCCTCCAGGAAGAAAGGTTGTCCTTGCAAAAGAAATTATAACGATAGGTCCTCCACCCAGGGGGGGGGGTGCTAGGCATGACATCATGTTACCGGGTCACGTAGAGATCAATGTTACAACTCTTGGAGATATGTCCCAACCATCTTATCTGACCGAGATTCAGATCCGGGTGGTGTCAGGATACCTCAGACTTAGGATACCTGAGAAGAAAAGGTGCAACGCAAATGGACGAGATGACATTGTAAGATTCTCGGGGAAATGAACTATGAAGTGATTTCCGTTATCAAGAGTCCATCATTAACCCAAGGAGAGGACAAGGAGGTGTCTGGTGAACTCAACGGCAATTCACCGAGATTCCCAAAAGATGGATTTCCACCATCAAGTGAACAAGGAGATAACATTTGTCAGATCAAATGATATAAGGAAGTATGCTCGAGGAAAACACACACAATTAAACATTGGTTGAAAGGTGCGCCCGAAATATGGGTTGGGTTGCACAACCAATGTCAGAATGGTGATTCAATTAGCGAAGGACTTAGAATGAACTATTGCCCATTCACTTCAAAGCAATAGGGTTGTTAGAAGTTTTGAATTCACACGTCATAGCTCCATTGTCGGTATTCCGGTTGAAAACAATACGGGGACCAAGGAATGAACGAAGATGGCAAGAAATATTATGTTATGAAGAATTATTAAGAGGTGGTGAAATTCTCACCACATCCTTGACAAAAAGAGATGGTAATACTACCGAGGTAAGGAAGATCGACTGCTGGTTAGCAGTGATCTCAAGGTTTACACCAAACACGAACAAGTTGTGTTGAACGGAAGGCAATAAAGTGGTCGATGAGAACAGGAATCATCGAGGGGCAAGGATGGTATTACCCATCATGAATTCCACTGAATTCCTGGAAGAGCTCATAAGGTTGATGATGATCACGACACAAGTGTCGAGAGTTTCCATGCCGATGTGATCAATCAGCGACGACATCAAGTCAAAGTAATGATGAAGCAAGAGGTTAATGGAACCACGGTTATGGCATAAACCCGAACTCAAGCTTGTTGTTTAAGGTGAAAGGGAATGACGAGGAAAATCGACGTAAGCTTAATTCATCGTCGAAAATTTTGCTCCGAGAAGAAGGACCGGGTAGCACAGTTAAAATCATCACGACAATGATATAGCCAAACAGGCTAGGAATGACATGATCGGGTACAAACTCGTACTTATAGAAGCTTACTGAAGAGTGGTTGAACCGTAGAGCGGACTCGGTTCAGTTATCGATGTCTTTGAGTGTTCAATAACTCAGAGCCCGCGAAAAATTGGAATCAGTGGGAAGGTAGCACTTGATGAAGAACTCATAAAAAGTTATGCAGTTCCATGATAATCTCGAGATACCAGGGGG
>NW_025244398.1:0-2774 GCF_018294505.1 Triticum aestivum
TGCCAACGCAGGAGCTTTGCTACCTTAGGGTCCGTGAAATACCGCTGCAGACGAGGAGTGATCGGAAAGTACCACACCGATTTTCGAGGAACTTTCTTCTTCTTCTTCTTGTATCGAGTGACGCCGCACACCGGACATATGGTAGACTCCGCGTGCTCGTCCCGATAAATGATGCAATTGTTCATGCACACATGGTATTTCACGTGCGGTAAATCCAGAGGACACACGATTTTCTTCGCCTCCTCGAAGCTGGTCGGGCACTTGTTCCCCTTGGGAAGACGTTCATGCCAGAATGACATGTTCTCGTCGAAGCATGCGTCGGTCATTTTGTGTTTTACCTCATCTCCAGAGCCATGAGCGTTACTTTCAGGCGGGTATCCTTGGGCCTGCATCCTTCATACAATAGAGTAACCGCGTCTATCTCCAGTTGATCCAGCTTGGCTTTCTCTCGGGCGGCAGCTCTTGCGTTATCCGTCTGCTTGAGAAGCAACTCTTGAATATGAGGGTCCCGCACCCAGCCTCCATCGTCGTCTGCTCCAGCATCTTCATCTTCATGATCATGCTCTTCGTCTTGATCTTCCTCATCATCATGTACGACATCTTCTACATGATAACTGTGTACATCATCACCGTCGTGATCATGTCCTAGAGATTCTTCGTCTTCTCGCCCGCCCTCGCCGCGGTGGTTGTCTTGTTGCCCTTCCTCATTTCGTGCCCGCCCCCCATGGACGACTTCATAGCCATCTTCATCACCTTGCCACCGATAGCCATCCATGAAACCACGCAAGAGCAGGTGGTCCCGCACCTGCCAGGAATCCGGGTCCGTAATAAGGCTCTTCAGCTTGCATCTTCGACACAGACATCTTATCTCCATCTCATTCTTTTGAAGCATCTCGGCCTTCGCGGAGCTCAAAAACCTATTCACGATGCCTTCGGTCATCGTGCGGACCATGGTCGCCTGCGGGGTAGAGAAAAACGATATTTTAGAACCAAGAAAAAAATTGGCATGACCTTCCCTAAAAATAGGACCAAAAAGAATGCATAGTGCCAAAATTCTTGCCGAAACGGAAATGAATCAACATTCCGGCAAAATATTGGCAACTATCGCATTTCAAATGCCGGTACCTGCAAACACAAACATATATGCAACACCACAAACATATGCAACATCACAAACATACATAGATCTAGCTAGGCCACAAAAAGTGCATGTGCACGTTGTTGGAGCGAGCTAGAGAGAAAAAAAGTAGATCTACAACATGAAGATAGCTTTCCCCTTACTTACCTATCAAAAAAAAGGTAATTTCACCACTTAATTTTGATGAATCTATGGTGCAAATGAGGTGAGGAGGAGGAGGCAACCGAAAGCTTGGAGATGGAGGTGGAGGGAATGAAGTGGGGAAAGTGAGTGGGTAGGTGTGGCTGTCAAAAATATCTTGTTGGGGTCCCAGGTTATTAATGACGCACCACCTGCAAATGCGCCATTAGTATGCCTGGTTACTAATGGCGCACCTGCAGGTGGTGCGCCATTAGTAGTTTTGCAAAAAAGTAAAAAAATAAATATATATACTAATGGCGCACCGAGTCATAGTGCGCCATTACTAGTTTAAACTAGTAATGGCGCACTGTGGCACGGTGCGCCATTAGTAGTTTTGCAAAAAAAAGAATAAAAAAAAATACAGTACTGGCGCACTGTCTGTCTGGTGCGCCATTACTAGTTAGAACTAGTAATGGCGCACTTCGACCGGATGCGCCATTAGTATGAATGGAAAAATGGAAAAAAATTTTATTACTAGTGGCGCACCATGTGTCTGGTGCGCCATTAGTGTCTTCCACACTAATGGCGCATCACCAAATGGTGCGCCATTAGTATATAGTAGTGGCGCACCACCTGACAGGTGCGCCATTAGTGCCCATCCCATCTATAGCCCTTTTCCTAGTAGTGGGGCCATAAATATCTTTGAGAAGGTTCTGGCATGCAGGCTTGTGGTGGACATACCCAGAATAGTAGGTAACCATCAGAGTGCTTTTGTGAAAGGGAGATCGCTGCACGATAACTTTATGTTGGTGCAATGCACGGCTCGACGTCTCAACGCACTAGGAAACCCTTCGGTCTTACTAAAGGTTGATATATCAAAGGCCTTTGACTCGGTGAGGTGGCCTTTCCTCCTCGAGATATTGCAGCACTTGGGCTTCGGTCCACGATGGAGATCATGGATTTGCGGCATTCTCGCTACTTTGTTTACCAAAGTCATGGTCAATGGGGAGCCCGGCGACACAATTCTCAACTGCAAGGGTTTACGTCAAGGTGACCGCATCTCACCAATGTTGTTCATTCTAAATTTGGAGCCACTACAAAGATTGTTTGAGTTTGCCGCCAACATAGGAGTTCTTGCGCCCTTGGCGCAGGTGGGCATAAGGAAAAGATTGTCCATTTTGGCGGACGATGTGGCATTATTTGTGAAGCCTATTCCGATGGATCTTGCAGTTTAGCAATGCATCTTTGACTTATTTGGCGAAGGGTCTGGCCTACGGATCAATATGAACAAGTCAGCCGCATTGCGGATTCGATGTACAAATGATGAAATCAACATGGTATGCACACAACTCAGGTGCCCCTTGGGATCGTTTCCTATCAAGTATCTTGGGCTGCCATTGTCATTACGAAAGCAGATTGCGCCTCAATTGCAATACCTGGTGGATCAGATGGCTAACAAACTTCCTAAGTGGAGAGCCGCTCTAATGCCGAAGAGTGGAAGGCTGACTTTGGTCCA
>NW_025244399.1:0-2773 GCF_018294505.1 Triticum aestivum
ACTTGGGTGTAGACCACGACCTGACTAACCGCACAAGTCTCTAGTCCAGGTTTATCGCCTATTCGGGTTCCATCCGCAAGGAAATCCGGTCGGGGTGTCCTCAACGGCCCCAAACGATGTGTACAGGGTCCCGAGATGCCAAACAGGCGCCCGACATACCCGCCATGGTGTATCTACCGCATCATAGCCCACCCCTAGGGTCAGCGCTACGCACGGACGCCAACACATAACCTATAAACACCAGAGGGGTCAGTAAGTCGAGCGGGGTCATATTTCAGGGCCCAATGTGTGGTAGTGGCTGAATCTTAAATCACGCATACAGATCTCAATTCTTAGGGACGGCCTCAATGAAACAACCCACCATGTACTCCTACATGGCCTCTCATCGATACCTTTACCAAATCATGTTCAACACATCCCTCACATTACCGACGTAATCATTTCACTCTAGCCCATCATCCAGATGAACCAGACCTGACACAACTCTAAGCATAGCAGGAATAGCAAGGTAGGAAACACATACATGGCTCAATCAACTCCTACACATGCTAGTGGGTTTCATCTAGTTACTGCGGCAATGACAGGTCATGCTGAGGATAAGGGTTCAACTACCGCAACACACAACAGTTTGAAACGTTGTTGTCTTAATGCAGGAAATGAGAGCAAGAACGAGAACATGTGATTGTATCGATATGATCAATGGGGCTACTTGCCTGATGGAGTAGTAGTAGGGTACTGCCGTTGAGTTGGATACTCGGAGATATCCTCGGAGGCAGAACCTACCACGAAAGACACCACAGAACACAATCAACACATGGCAATATGCAACAATATGATGCATGCTATGACATGGCAATATGAGGTGTCCTGGCTAATGCATTGTGAAACAAGTTGGTTTGAGTCCATTTGAATCAAAGGTTCAAATGGAAGCTTATGTTATTAAGTCATATAAGTGCATTTGCTTGCTTCACCTAAACAGCAAGTTTAAAGTGTTTTGTCATGCATGAGACCATTATATATGGAAAGATTGAATTTTTCTGATCAAATTTCATATATAAATCTTTGCATTTGGAGTTACAGATTAAAAGTTATGAATTTTTGAAGTTTGTAGTATTTTCTGGAATTTCCTGTATAAGAATAATTCCAGTAATTGAATTATTGCGTCAGCATTGCGTCAGGGTGACGTCAGTAGTCAACAGGGCCGGTCCAGGTCAAACCTGACCAGTGGGACCCGTGTCAGTAGTTAATTAACTAACTAAATTTAGTTAGTGCTAATCTAAGTTAATTAGCAGAGCGGTCCCACTTGTCATAGACTCAGGGGGGTCAACCTGGGCCCACACGGGGTCAAACAGGGTCAAACAAGGTCAAACTCTCCAGTGTTTAGCCGCCGACGAGGCCAGACGCGGCGGGGCAGTGCGGGTTTCGTGCTCCGGCGACCAAATGCGCGGCGAAGAGCATCTACGCGTAGCTGGGAGCAAGCCGCGTCATTTGGTGGCAGTGGTGGAGCTCGGGGTGGCCGGAAATGTCGCTGGCGATGAGCTGTGCGGCTGCCGGAGCTCGGGTGAGGTCGGACCCGAGGCTACGGGGCACGGTGAGGTGCGTGAGGTAGTGCTACGGGTTCCTGTGAGTGCGGTGAGTGCGTTGGCCATAGTGGTGTGGCCGGTGGGTGGCCGGAGTCACGTCGTCGACGAGCTCGGCAGTGGCGGGTGCGGGTGAACGTGGTGCGGTGCATACGGTGCAGGAGAGAGTTAACGGAGAGGGGGAGGACAGAGCTGAGCTCAAGGCGATTGCAGCAAGCGTCGAAGCGGGCTCGGGGAAGACCGGAGCTGAGCGCGGCGATGATGGCAATCTCGACGGCCGGAGTTGGGGAAGACGGGGTCAGGGGCGACTCCAGAGCGGGCGAGCGCTCGGGGCTAGGCCTGCTTGACGTAGTCGACAACGGCGGAGCGAACGAACACGGTGACGTGGCACGGGGACGATGGCGGACGCGGTTATGACGGTGGCGCGGGCGCGACAGCGTCGGCCATGGTGCGGGAGAGCGAGGGAGAGGAGCTGGGGAGGAAGGGGCGGGTCTGCGAGCTCGGGGGAGGAGTGGGTGACCGACCCAGGTCAACAGAACGGCGCGGGGAGGAAGCAGGGCGGTGGGCAGCTGCGTGGCGCGTGCTGGTGCCGGCGTCGAGCACCTTCCTGGCTGCCTGGCCGAGTCAAGTAGCTCGCTGGAGTGGTTGCTGGGCTGGGCCGGCTAGGTGGGCCTGCTAGATGGGCGCCAGGTAAGCCTCTGCTCTCTGCTTTTGTTTGTATTTTTTATTTATTCATGTTCTGTGTTTTGAAATAGTAAAAATACTATTCCATTTAGGAAAAACCTGAAAATATTCAGAGGTACATTTGAAAAAATTCTGAACGGCATAAAAATACTTTCAGGATTATTTGGGCATTTTAAAATATTTATAGGATTTAAATTGCCCAAATGCAAATAGTAATGATTTAATCCAATGACCTTATGTGTCCTCGAAAATTGTGAACCCATTTTGTCAGGGGTTCTAACCCAAAAACAAAAAGGGTGGACTTTTTAGAAGGGCATTTAAGGTTCATTGAAAAAGATTTTAGTAAACCCTAGTTGTTTCCAGGGGGTGCTGGGGGTTCTACCATCCCCATTTCAGTTTTCTGGAAGAGTAGACATGATCCAACACTCTAATGCATGAACTAGCTAGGGTGTGACAATAATTTTTTATTATTCCATGCTATTATATTATCTATTTTGGATGTTTTGTAT
>NW_025244400.1:0-2773 GCF_018294505.1 Triticum aestivum
CACCCATGCACTTCGTCTTCATCCAGAAAAAATCACTCCATTTCTCAAACCTGTGTTCTTGCTCATCTTGCTGCCATTTTCGATCTCCTTCCTCGGAGCTCCGTTTCCGAAACAGTTTTGGGGGATTGTTCTTCGGTATGTGACTCCTCCAATGGTCTATTTAGTTTTTGCTCTAGTGGTTTATACATAGAATTTTTTTTGCTGCTGTGGTGACCATGTTCTTGAGCTTGCATGTCGAATTTATATGGTCCAAAGTAGTTTGTTGCATGATATAGCCTCTAGGCGCTTATGGGAGTAGTTTCTATCAATTTTGTTGAGTTTGGTTCACTTTTATTTTCAGTCACTAAATATTTTTGAAATTTTCAGAGAAAAGGAAAAACCATGAGGAGGTGGTTAAGGGGCTCATCAAGCCGTAATTTGGAGAAAACTCCAGTGAAGAAGCCCAAGTACAATCTTCCGTGTGTGGTGGAGGTTCGGACGTGTGAGTGGCCAAGTGATACATTTTTTAAGGAGGCGGGAATCTATTATTTAGCGGACAATGCCGGCATCATCCCCTTCCTCCAAGATAAGTGCGACCAATACCTCCTACTCACTAATGTCTTCATGCAAAATTTTCACTTTATCCTACGAAGGAATCACCCATGGAAGAATTTCACTTATATGGTGTGCCTAAGGAAATGACATTATATGATTTTTTTTAATGTTTGCAAAGTACCTTATGAGGGCCATATCAGTGAGCCACGTCCCAGAGACATGGATGACTTCATTTTTGAAACTACTGTGGGGGAAGAGAGAGGAGTGTCAGAAGCGAGAGTAGCCAGTTTACATTTTTCCTGTTTTACGTTATTATGCATTATTTGCCGGGAGATGTCTGACTGGTCGTGGGCAGAGTGGAGGCCTTAGTGCACCTGACCTTGTTATTTTTGCGTCATGCTTTATATGCTGATAGAACTTTTAGTTTGGGTGCCACGGTTGCTCGGCGGTTACACACAAACCTTTCGAAGGGCAGTATTTTTGGTGGTGTTTATGCCACCTGCCTCGCAACACATTTTGAGATTCCTATTAGGCATGATGAGAAGGAGGAGATGTTGCTACCCACTAAATATTTAGACTATGCTAGTATGGCAGTGCATAATTTTATTGACAAAGACAAGCAAAAGCGACTCCTCTACAACTTGGTATTCAGCAAGGGCACTCGTGAGATTATTATTTTGCCTGCATCATCTTTGTTCAACATTTATTCAGGCAGGTACACAATTATGCCCGATGACATCTACAGATACTATGGTCTTACACAACTCTCGGTACCTGAGCCAACACCTGCACCTGAGCCATATCAGGAGCCTGTTTACCAGTGGGAGCCATAGGAGCTTGCCAACCAGTGGAACCATCAGGACCCTCCGCAGTATCCAGGAGAGGGTTACTACGAGTCGTAGCCATATACCAACTTAGGCAAAAAGCTAACCGTCGGGGAGTACGTATTTCTCACCGACATTACATTCACATTCACACATTCATTCCAGTTGTCGGTGTTCATACTTTTTCTTTGTATAATCCATGTTAGTTTATTTTTCTTGCTTTCTTGTGTGTTTGAAAAACTTTGATAAAATCCAAAAATATTTCTCGCTTCTTTTTAGTTTTTCTTTCTATTTTTAATTAGTTGTAGTATTAAAAGAAAACCCAAAAAGATTTCTCGTTCTTGTTTTGCTTGTTGGGAGCTTTCCCGTGTAAATAGTTTTCTCGTTTTCGCTTTTATTTTTGCTTCCTTTAGAAAAACCAAAAACTCCAAAAATATTTCAGTATATTTCTTTGAAATTCTTTTCTTTTTATTTGGGTCGTAAGGGGAAGGCCACGATGAAAATATTGAGTGGCTCTCATATGCATTATTGATGATCTAACAAAGAGCCCATATTACCTTGTCTTCTCCTTTGAATAAATGTTTGCAGATTCTAGCTTAGTCCACTGCACGTGCAGTCTTATTATTACTCACGTCGTTCGTTTGTGCAAGTGAAAGGCAATAATGACGAAATTTGATGAAATGATTGAGATGAAGAAAAGCTGGTATGAACTCGACCTATTTTATTTTTGTAAATATGATTAGCTCATCGTTCCCAATTCAGCCTATTATGAATGAAATATGTTTGCAATTACAATTAGAGATTATAGTTACTCATGCCATGCTTAATTAGCTAGGAGTGGATAATGGTTTGTCTGGTGTGCCAGCATGCATTTAAAATGGTTATGATGTAGTATGGTATGATGGTATCCTCCTCTGAATAATTCAAGTGGCTTGAATTGGCACGTGTTAATGCATGTAGTTCAATCCAAACAAACATAGCCTCCACGATATTTATGTTCATGGTGATTTATATCCTACTCATGCTTGCATTCAATGTTTATTAATCTCAATGCATGTTTATGACCATTGTCGCTCTCTAGTTGGTCGTTCCTCAATCTATTTGCTAGCCTTCACTTGTACTAAGCGGAAATACTGCTTGTGCATCCATTTCCTTAAACCCGAAGTTGTTCCATATGAGTCACCTATACCTACCCATATGCGGTATTTATCTGCCGTTCCAAGTAAATTTGCATGTGCCAAACTCTATTCTTTCACATAATAATCTGTTTTGTATGCCCGAATCGCTCATGTAGCGACTGGGGGTTGTCAGTATCTTCCATGCTAGGTGGGTTATTCTCACGATGAGTGTTTATTTGCTTGTCATTCACGAGAAAGTGGCTGGTAGTTGGGATGCCCAGTTGTATCATCAAAAAA